>NW_010184650.1:14088-66053 GCF_000695765.1 Mesitornis unicolor | reverse complement strand
TTCAGTGATTCTGTGATTCTGTAATAAAATGTCAGATGAAACTCAACATGCGTATGTGTAATGTGATTTGTGTGGGGAAGAAAACAATTCTAGCTTCATACAAGGGCTCTAAACTGACCATTGCCTTCAGGGGCAAGTAGATTTTGGTGTTATGATTGATAGTTCAATGAAAACATCAGTTCAGTGCTTTATGGTAGTTAAGAAAGGAGAAATCAAACATTCATGTCAAAGGAAAGGACTTAGGAGAACTGGAAAGGGTAGAACGAGGACAACAAATAAAGGCATAGAAAGCTCCTGTAAAAGCAACAAGTGACTTAGTTGAAACTTCAGTATGAAGAAATGACAACTTACAGGGAAAATATGTTAAAGGTTTACCAAATCACCACAGAGAAGAAGTTTTGACTGTTCACTGCCTCTTTATGTGCTAGAAATAGGGCTCAAAAATGCAGCTTATGGGAGCCAGGTTCAGAGCCAGCAGCAGGACCTGACTGTGCACACAATAAGTGGAAGCAGATCTGTGGAACTCTTTGACAGGGATGTTGTGGATGCAAGAAGTCCAAATTAGGTGACCAGTGGGCCATAAAAATAGCTCAGAGATCAGGATGGCCCATCAGGGTTCTTTGTCATCTTTTGGTGCAAGTGCCAACTTAAGCAAATGGTTGACCAGATGTGGAGAATATCTGTAAAGCCAGTACCAGACTGTTTGGAGGGTGCACCAGATGACTGGACTTTCAACTTTTTATTCCTTCCCCGTGGAAGCAGTGTGGGAGTGGAGGGAAAGGAATTTTGTAATACCTCCCCTTCTTCCAGGACAAATTGTTTGAAGACACAGTGTTGTCAATTCAGGTACAGGATCACAAGCCAATTCGTTCTCTTCCATCAGCTCAAGGAAAGAAGCAAGTCATTGTGGTTGTATCAAGAAAAAGTGATTGCTGTTTGTTGCATGAGGTATTTGGGTGTTTCATCCAACCTTTGAGCTCTGAGGTTTCCTTTGTTAATATTCTTCTGTTCTGTATAGCCAGGTACGTTAACGAAACTGCCTGATAATCATCAACCATTTCCTCTGTTGATTTCTGATTCACAAAGTGACAGTCTAGATAGTTACACACTTCTTATTCCTTGTCACTTAATTAAATACTCTGATATCAGTGGTAAGAGAAAACACTCAAAATGTTTTTGCATCACCTTGTGTCATGTATATACTGCTAAGAATTTTGCCCCAGTGATACTGCTGGCTTCCACATGCTCCACTCTTGCTTTCTCAGTTATTTCTTGGTGGTAGAGCTCTTTCACTTTTCCTCTTATTTCTATTAAACATGAAACACCATCCATTATAATCACAGGATGATGGAATGGTTTGGGTTGGAAGGGACCTTTAAAGATCATCTGGTTCCAACCCTTTGCCATGGGTAGGGACACCTCCCACAAGACCAGGTTGCTCAAAGCTCCATCCAACCTGGCCTTGAACACTTCCAGGGAGGAGGCATCCACAGCTTCCCTGGGTAGCCTGTTTCAGTGCCTCACCACCCTCATCATGAAAACTTCCTTCTTTATGTTCAATCTTAATCTTCCCTCTTTCAGTTTAAAACTGTTGCCCCTTTAACATTAGATAATTCCATTAAAAAGATTAGGATTTTGAATCACAGACACTCAAGGAAAATAAAACAAGTACATAAATATACAGTGCGTAGTTGTGTAATTATTATCCATCACAATCCTAAAATACCCTAGGACATACAATTAATTTGTAGTATAATGGCCATTTAATTTCTGCAGTACTCTACTGAATGAATCAGTGCAGTGCTGAGCTAAGACCAGTGTGGCATTTACAGCAGATTTTCTGTTTACAGACTGAAAATATTCCCTGAGGAAGAATTGTGATTTGGATTATCAATGAGTGCTAGCAGATTTAATGTACATTTCTTCTTTCATTTTGGCAGCAGGCAAGCTGCTTAAAGACCCAGGTTTATCTATATAAATTGCCAAATTCCCAAGAAAACTTCATACTAATATTTTTCATCTCCTCCCGTAAGTCTGTAAAACACTGTTGTTCATAAATATCTGTTGGAGGCATCTTATGTGAGTTCTTAATTCACCGAGCTGGTGCACCACTGTTCAAAACATGAGAAGATGCCAGCTTACTGGGCAACAGCATGGCTGTAACAAGAAATCTCTCCACGACATTGTACCACTCAGTATGCAATGAAATTTCATGCCCACAGGACATGTCTAGGAAACATCCCTCAAAACCCCTCCTTAATCAACTCAACAAATGTCTCCCAGAGACTTTTCAGTAACCATCAGTCCATAAAATTACTTTTAATCTATGCATCAATATGAGTTATGCCAGGGACCAGGAACAAGAAAAGCTCATGTGATCTCAAGTCTCTGAATGCTGTTCTAATTCTAGTTCCCAATGTACCTCATACACATGAATAAACTGGAGCATCACTGTTTTCTGACATGTCCTTGGGTACCCACTACTGGCTGGTTGCAGCTGTGCTGCACATCTGGCCCCTCTGAATTGATGGAGGCAGAGGAGAGACTGCTTGACATCCTCTGTGATCACCATCCCCTGAGGGCAAAGGAAAACTGGCCAGCTATTAACAGGGCAGAGAGCATTAACAGGACAGACATGTAATCGAGTGTGCCTGCGTCTGTACAAAAAGGAAGAACTCAGTATCTCTAGCTACCCTAGCAACCATGTCCACTAAACTATTATTTTCCTCATTTTAAGGATAAATGCCATGGACTTCTAAGTTCTCAGGTGATAGATACCTAAATATATTTTAAAATCTGTTCCTAAAAACCTTGCTTGTAGAAAGCCTGGGGGAGAGAAGAGATGACACCCATGGGTTGTGACATGTCTGGAGACTTTCCCACCCGAAGCTGCTCCATGTGTGCTACTGCAGTGGGTGGCAGCTCACAGCATTTGCTGATGATTGGAGTAGCCATTACTGGTTATGAGCAATCTTCTCCCCCTGCTTCTGTAAATAAATATTTCCCATCAGATGCTTTTTGACTATACAGTTATTTTACTCTTGACCTTTATATTTCCCCTCGTTTTATTTCTTTTCTCCTCCCATTGTCCTGTGAGTGCCTTGTAGAAGCCCTGCGGTTCCTCCTACTGTGCTCCCATTGCACCATGACAGACACTTATGCCAGGATTTCCACTTTGGGTTCTTTTTTTGTACAGAAATTGCTAAGAGAGCAGAAAAGCTGCTTGTGCTCCCAAGAGGTGACATTGCAAAGTCCATAGGGTGCACTCTGGCTGGCTTTCCTGACAGAAAGGACACAGATGAGACACAAAAAAGCCACGAGCTTTTTCCCGACATGGCAATCTGCTGATAGTCACATGATGATGGACTCGGCACCAAGAATGAGATGAAGGCGTTTTTACAGGAAGAATGTGCACTATCCCATAGGTCTCCATACCACAGCAGTAAACCACCAAATGTCCACAGTTGATATAATGTCAGGCTTGGCTCCCTATGGGCTTTTCAATGAGTTAATTGGAGTTAATTCTTTGCTTGGTGCTAAAGTGAAAAAACAGAAATGGCCATGAACGGTCATTGTGGTCAGGGCTTATTTTTACATTTACATCACTGTCATACTTGAACTGTTTTAGAAGTTATTATTCTGCTGTCCTGTGACCACTTTACATCAGACACTTTGGCCTAAAATTGTGGAGCAGGGACTGAAAATTGGGTTCCTGAACTCTGTTTCTGCCTGTGCCAACTGTGGCTCTTAGCCAATTTAAAGACTTAGCATGTATCAAGAGCTTTGGGATTTGGAGCTGAAAAATCCTCCAGAATAATGAGTAGACTGAGTAAAAATAGGTCAATAAATAAATAGAAAAGGAAACACTGGTTGAATAAAGAAAAATACGCTCATAGACTTCCTTTAAATGCCAGTGAATGAGAATGTTGGCCACTGAACAGAAGGGCATGAGCTAGAGGGAGCCATGGGACAAAGTGAGCCAGGGCTAAGCAGGCAACACAGAGCAAACAAGCAGAACCAGCCCTCTTTGCAAGATTTTGAATCACAGATTAGGTTAATGGCATTAGTTCCCTCTTCAGTTGTTCCTAGAAATGAAGGCATCCTCTGAAGTTACAGCTCTCATGTGAGATTAGAAGAATATTCTCACTTAAGATTTTTAAGTTTACCTTAGAGCAAGGGTAGAAAAGGAAGGTTTGCACTTGAAATGATGAATTCAAGAAATGGAAATAGTTACTTTTTTTCTCTGCATTGCCAGTTCAAGACAGTCAGATCAGCCTAAATTTAAAACAGACAAAGGTTGTTGGGGGTTTTTAATGTGAACAAAGAAGTGAAAAATATCCTTTCAGATGCAATGAGATATTTTATTCACTATGATTGAGAATGTTTTGTTTTAATGCTGTGAGTATTTTATAAGCAGAAATAAAGTGGTTTGATGTTCCAAAACAAAAGTTAATTTCCAAATGAGAGGCTGAAATAACTATTCTGCTAGGACTTTTTCCTTTCTTGGCCTTCTCAGACACCGAAAATTTTGATAAAACCAGAATGAATTTGCAAAGCATTTTAAGGTTACAAGTACATCTTGTTTTTCCATAAAGAAATGTTGGCAAAGCTTCATCTAGCTTTAGTACTGAGAAGTCCAAACTAATATACAGATTTATAGAAAGGTGGCACTTAACAGAAACATAAATCTTTTCTTTCAGGTCCTAACCTTTTCTTCCATAAATAGAAAGGTCCTCAGTGTTGTTACCATCCCTGTGACTGACAACGTGTCAGAGAGAAAATGTGACCTCTGCAACGGGTTCTTCTTGAATAAGGACAAGAAAATCTAATGTAATACTAGTGTCTGGAAAACGAGACCCGATGATTCAGCTACTGGAGCAACTGTGCCTTAGAACTGTGTGAATTTTATCTCTGCCTTTCATGTCAATCTTCCTTCACTGTAACATTGTCAATCAGTCAGATCACTCTCATACTTCATTATGTTTCCATGGTGATCCTTTCCTCCAGTGTTAAAAATAATCCTGTTCCTATGTTGAAACTCGTAGAGAAGGCAACCATGTGTAATTGCCTACCTGCACTTATCTGCCTCCTGTATGTGGAGATAGGTATCCCAAAAGCATATTCATTCCCTTTTTTCCAATTTTTGGAGTACCTGGACTAAGCCTGTTTTCCCAGTTCTTGTCAGTAAATAAGTCATGCTGCAGCAGTGTGCTTTTAAACTGTACCACAATTTGCTACATCTCCAAAATTATCCTACAAACCATCCCAAAGCAACACACTAACATTTATACATATGTTCTCAATAGCAATTTCTATGCTTAATATTTTCTTTCTTTTACTGTTATAGCTTTTCAGAGAAAAAGAGAGTTATTAGCTGATGGACTGACTTCACTGATGCTGGATGATATCTGTAGCAATTACATGTTTACCTGGGCAAGCACGTACAGAAACAGTGTGATTTGTACCGGTGACCTTTTGGGAAATCAAGGCAATGGGCATGACAATTCTGTAAAAATGTTCGCTTATCCTGACTTCTTGGCTTTCTTCTTAACGTGCTACTGCAACCCCTAGATCCAAGGTTCCCAGTTACTTTGATTATTTCACATAACAGAGGCTTGTAACCATGCTCATGATTTATCAAGTGCCAAATCATGAGAAGTTTTAGAAAAATGCAGTTTAGGTTTTGTTAGGATCCTAAAATGCATTTCTTAAAATGTAGAATAATTTTATGCTGGTTTTATCATTACAGCTCCTGAAGTTTTATACTGGGTATCCAGAAATGAGGAATATGCAGTCCCTGAGCCCATAAGTAGAATGCTACAGCAGGGACAGGTACAAACCCTAGTTCTCCAAGTCAGCGTTCAGCTTTGCGCACCCTGCAGCTGTCACTTCTGGAGCTCCCCCAGGTTGATCACTACCTGATGACTCCTGCAGAGAGGAGTGGGGTTCCTACAGTGCCTGCCTCACTGCACAGCCCTGCTCAGCCCACTGCACCGCCCTGCTCAGCCCACTGCACCCTGTCCTCCCTGCGCACTCAATCATGCAAAAGTTGCATTTAAAAAAAAAAGTGCAGTTTTCCACTCACTACTATTTCCTTTCTTCCTGCTTTTCATTCACCTCGCGTTCTTTCCCTCTGGGAAGCTGCTCTGGATGGCAATCTCTCCTCTTCGATACTGCCTTGATTACCTCTGAGCTCTGAGGACACTGGAGAGAGTCTTCTTGATCTGAGTCACCTCAGCTGCTACTGACAAATAGCATGGTGAATACAGCTGTCAAAATTTAACATGACCACCATACCCATGCTAACGGAAGTTAATAATTTGGCTTTATTTAGCTACCTTTTTCTAACAGAACAGCAAAATGGATACTTAACAGTAGGGCTGTTTTCAGTAACAGCCAGTAAGGCTGTTTCTGCTCCTGTCTTATTCAGAGGGAAAAGAAAATGCTCTCTTTCTAGCTGTAGTAGGATTAGTTTCTTATGTGGTGCCTATGTTTAATTCTCACAAGAAGAAAGCACCGCAATCGTTCATGTATCCAGAATCCATGTGTTTCAGGCTCTGACATTTACTCACAAAGGATTAGAAGTATTTCTGAAAGCACAACTGTGATTCTAATAACTCACAATTAAAAAATGCACTAACAGCTTTTAATATTTTTTACTTCCAAACTCTCAGTAGAAATTGTAGCATTACTGTAAAAAAGAAATGTGAGAAGAGGCGAGGTTGCACTTTCCTGATGGAACAGAAGCCTCTAAAAGCCCATCCATGTCCTTGTTGCTGTGTTACTCCTTTCTGATCTGAGACAATAGCTCTGTGCTCACAGAATTTGCAGGCAAGAAGACACCTTATTAAGTCCACTTGACAGAGATTCATGTACAAAACAAAAAGTGTCTGTAGAGGAAACAGTTCAGCTACCGTGCAAAGTAACCAACATGTTGATAGTGCTTGCCTCTTCAGGTTGACACCAGCTAACGATATTTTATTTTCAGGTGATTTCATTACAGTGAATGAGAAATACTTTTCTTCTTCCTAATGACATATGAGTGGAAGAGACAAAGCAAAATGATTCTAAACAAAATGAATGAAATTAGGAGCCTCAGCTGAACAAAAAAGGGGGCAGAAATGCAGCACGTAACCTCCCACCTACCCATTACACCTTCAGAAGGAAGAGCTAGGCAGTACCATCGAGCTTGCTGTCAGTTCTCTCTGAGTCAAGGACTGCTTTGTTCTGGGCTGGGGAAACAGATAATAAGTGCAAGCCACTTATCTGAAAAATTTACAGTCCAAAAGGACAAGGCAAACAGAGAGAAATGACAGCCTGAGTTGTCATTGCCAGTCCATGGAGGTGCAAGGCTGTAACCTTGTCTGTTGTGTAATTAAGAGACTGCTGGGTCCTGCCATGGCCACAATTAGGAGCGGGATCTGAATCAGCACTGAGCATGTCAGCTCGCAGCGATGTAGACTTAACAGGCTGTATGCTGCTGCCAGTATAAGGCAGAACATTTATGGTCTCATTTTCTGTATCGTGAGAAAAGGATTTATAGACACAAGTGAGTTTTAATAGTAGGTTGAGATGCTTACCTTCATCTTCTCCATTCAGAAGACTAAAGAAGGGTATATTAATAACTCCACAAGATCTTTTTGGCTAGCTTTTCACTTCTCAACTTCCCAGCTGGCTATCCCAGCAGAGTTCTTTACAGGGCTCTCTATTTTTCTGAAACTGGCTTTATAGTTGCTTCTCCTTCCTTTTTCATCTTGTGACCTTTAGTCTTGGTGCAATAATACATCTTTGTTGGAAGACATAACATCAGTCACAGTTTCACCATTCTCATTGCTCATTCTTTTCCAGCATCTGAAAGGTGAATGCATCCAAAATGGAATTGAGATTTCTTTCCCAGTTGGATCTTACAACAGTAATAAATGAGTTACCATCTGCATTTCTAATTAAAAATCCAATTGGTATAATGTAATGAGGTTTCTGGATGCAATTAGCAGCTGCTGGGGGTCTCTTTATAGAACCAGTGCTACAATTATGTGGCAAATAGATTCTATCATATGCAATGAAGAGCTTCTTCAAAGTTTTTCTGTCCTTAGCTGGATGGATTCACAACAGGGAGTTAGGCACTTTTTGATACTGTAATCTACTGAAATGCACAATTCAGGTTAGTACTTGGGTTCCCAATACAGTTCAGGACAGAATTAAATGCCTAATAGGATCCATTGAACCTTCAAAATCATGCCTAAGTTCTGGAGCTGTACATTTACTGCAGAATCTAAGTCCATATGTTTATGTTTGGATCACAAGCACTGCATTAAGAATAAATAGTGGAGTCATTTACTTTTTTTTTCTAGAAGTGAGGTTGATAAAAATGGTGAGATTTTCTGGGGATTTTTCAGGGAAAAAAAAAGTTTTACCTAGTTTTTAATGATCAGTAAAAAATTCAATGCCACAAATTAGTCTTGAACATATTAATGGATCACGTCTCCTAGATCAAAATTTCGTAACTTTGTTATAGCAATGACTTAGAGTTCAATGATCCTTTACAAATTAGACAAATTATATAAAGTGAAGAGTGAGAATGACAGAGAATAGATTTTAAAGCCTCTTTCTCTGCCTGCCTTATCTCTATGTGTATATACATGCATAGCTGTATTCGAAGGCTTGCATAAAAGTCTTCTACCAAAGTATTGCCATGTGTCTGGAGCATTACCATTTTTTAGACTGAAATGGTGATGTTTATAAAGGAAAGTCACTCAGAAGACAATGCCACTCTTAGCCTAGCTAAATCATCATCAGCACTGTCTTATTCACCAGCTTCAATATAGTTAAAGAAAACAAAGATCATCAGTATGACCCGAAGTCCCAGGACTTCAGGATATTGCAAAGCATGAGAGTGCCTATGTGGGATGGGCCTCCACCCAGACTGTGAGCCCCTGAGGTCAGTGCTTCCCAGTTCCTGTTTGATCCTTAGGGGAAAGAGATGCTAAAGGACAAAAATGGCTTAAAGACCATGTAAGGTACTGTTGCTTCCTCACAACAAAATCAAAATGACTCCCGGTCTAATGATGCAATAACAGAAGAAACAGAGCTAACTCTACAAAATGCATTTTTAATGCAAATTTCTGTGTATTCTTTGTCAGAAAACATAAAACATTTGATAAAACTGCTTCTGGCTCACTAAACATGAAAATAAGCAAACCAGTAAAAAAAAAAAGATCATTCAATTTGGTTTGTACTCAACTTCTTCCTAGTTTGAGTCAAGAAACTCTGCTAGCTGACTCAAAGAGATTTATTCCAAGATGAGATCAGACCACAGATTCATTGCCTTTACTAGAGATCTTAGCAGTAGGAAAGGCACCAGGCTGCAATCTGAGGCAGTCTGGACATTCACATACTGTGCCTTATTATTGGTGTTTATGAAATGCTATTGCCGCGCTAATGTTTGTCCTATGATGAAGCTCTTGGCTTAATTATAATTTCTTTTAAAAGTTTATATTATTTGTAATACATGGCTACTGCTGAAACTGTCTGAAGCAGGCAGCAGGAGAACTTAGGAAGCAATGAATGAGAGAAGGCAGCAGCGTGACAGACACTATCCAAACTAGTGAGAGCAACACTGCTTAATCTGCTTCGCCACAATTTGGTAAGAAGGGTTTTGTGTCTTCTTTGTAGCTCAATTACAATCAATTAAGCTTATGCTTGTAGTTCAAGGAATTTCTCTGAAGTTCAGCAGTGAGATCAAAAGAAGGGGTTCCTGGGAGCCTCATTGTATATTTCCTTTGTGCCAAAAGGAGAGCAATGCGAACAGCAGTTTAACAAGAGAAGAACCAAGCTTCCTTTTGGGAACGGGGCTTGTGAGCTGCCCAGGCTGCTTAATCACGCAGTGAGCCCACGTCTGGACAGACCTGCTTGTGGAGACGTGAACCACATGGTGCCGGCTGGCTGAGGCTGCCTGAGGGCTGGAGCCACTCCTTGCTCAGCTGTCGAGCTCTTAAAGAGGAGACACTTGAAGGAGGCAGGAGATATGAATCTCCGGGTGGTGTTTTTTGCTTTATTTTTGCTACTCTGTTTCTAAACATATTTACAGAATCACAGAACGTTAGGGATTGGAAGGGACCTCAAAAGTTCATCTAGTCCAACCCCCCCTTACCTTGACTTTGATAGACTATGTGGAGCTTTCTACCCATCTTCTTTCTCTGATAATCAGCACAACCTCCGCAGTGGGTCACACATCTAAATTGGTCTGGGTGCCACAAATCAAGCAGCTGGAATGCCTCCTAGTCAGCACAACATGCAGAAATGTCTCAAGCCATGGGCAAACTGCTGCAAGGAAGAGTTTGGAAGGTGGGGGTAAATTTCCTGAGGCAGGAATATCCACCGGTTGGCAGGAGGGGCCATCATGGCTACCACCTGTGAAACCAGCCATCAGCTGGGATCTGGCCCAAGTTGTACAGCCCAAATACCAGTCCTACAAAATGAAATTGCACACTGACAGGTAATGGCCAAAGTGGCAAAAGCAGCTGCAGCAAACATGCCTGAAGAGGCTCCTGCGCTGGTTTTCTTCAAGTCTCAGCAGAAAAGAAAATAAACAAGATAATAATCAGGATATTCTTATCAGGATATTATCTACTGATTATTCACTGTCACAGTAGGCTGCTTGGCTTTACAGGGCCAGAAGTGTCCTAGTGTGATAGTACAGTAGTTTTTTGGTTTTGCTTTTGTTTTCAGAAAGAAGCCTAGATATAAATGTCAAAGACAACCAGAAAAATAAAAAAAAAGAGGGAAAGAAAATCCTACTTTTCTGATCTTTAGGGCATACACAGCCATATGGTTAAGTCAGTGAGCAGAGTTTGCCATTAATATTTAGAAGATTGCACTGTCTAAGTTACCGTTATTGTAATTCAGATGACTCAGTGCTTTTCTGCCTAATCTCGCACTCTTGATTCTACTTTGATTCAATTCACTGGAGGGAATTTTGGGCTCTTGGTCACTAATATGAAGTCAGATACAATATATCAGTTCATATTTTTTCTTTTGCCCATTCTTCTTGTGTTAAGAACTCCGATAATATGAAGCTGACATTTGGGGAAAATCTAAAAAATGAATTCCTTTTTATCTCCAGGCTAAGCTGCAACAGTGAATAGAGTACTATAATAAAACCTATTTGTATGCCTGTCATACAAAGACAAACCTTTTCCAAAGGAAATGGATTTGAGTTTTTGCAAGAAATGATAAACAGTCGGACAAAAAGGTACCGAATTTCACTTTGAGATGCATGGGAAAAGTAGGTTTTAGATTCCCTTGTCAGAGAGAAGGAATTCATATGAAAGCCATGTCAGCTGAGAGCCTCAGAAATGAGATCTTATCCAGATCTTTGTGGAAAGAAGTGACTTGGAAATATCTTGAACAGTGCGGTTTAGAGTTATGAACAAAATGTCAGCCTGCATTTTTATCAAGACTAAATCAAAAAAGGCTTATCCACTTCTAATAAAAAGAATTACCTGTGTGTCATCTGTGCAAAATCCTTGTGCAAAGCTGTGCTAAAAATCCAGTCCTCTCTGATGTATATAAGTAAACTACCATCAATAGATGCTTATGCAAGACAGAGTGCTGATATCGAACCCCATTCCAAACCGCTGCCCATGAAGCCAAAGATATGCTTTGCTGACAATACAGCCACATAGACAGCTGGGGGGTGGGTCCCAGCCACCTGGGGCAGCCTGGGTGCCACACAGCCCTGCACTCACACAGCCTGAGTGACACACCACAGCCCTGCACTCCCACAGCTTGGGTGACACGGAGCCCTGCACCCCCACAGCCTGGATGATGCACCATAGCCCTGCACCCCCACAGCCTGGGTGACGCACCACAGCCCTGCATGCCCACAGCCTGGGTGATGCACCATAGCCCTGGTATGAAACCACCATGAAAAAGATGGCTGGTGGCACAAGTCTGCTGTGGAAGCTGAAGCATCTCATCATGTTTGAAGGTATTTTTGGAGTGATTACAAGGGAGAAGTTTGTCTAAGAGCAGACTTTTCCACAGGTAGTCACTGAATTTATTGATGTAAGCAATCAAGTAACATCTGAGTCACTTGCAAAGGCATGTCCCATGCTAGGGAAAGGCAGGTGGAGGCATGTGAAGGCAGACGCGTGCAGGTAGCTGGGGAGTTTGGGTCTGTGTTGTGTAACACAGAGGAGATGAGTGAATTCAGCGGCTGCACGCTTGCTCAGGGCTTCTGTGATATTCAGAGGTCTTGTAGAGATTCCAACCAATCACTGTAATTCCAGCTGTAATAAATACATTTTCCAGAACAATTTCATTATTGGCTAAATGTAGTTGAAGGATACTGTCTTGTTTAAGTCTAGAATGGAGCAGTTCAGACACCTACTGCCTCAAAAATGTCAGAGTGGGTTAATGCATAATGATGGTAATTATACAAAATGAAGAATGTTTGAGTGCTTACCAAGCTTAATTAAACTTTGCAGCACTCCTAAGACAGAAATATTGTTATGGTAATTTTAACAGGTAGGTAAATTGCTCATCCTGGCATATGATGGTTGGGTAATTTAATCAAGGTCACGCATTAAGCCTGCAGTATAGCCAAAGTAGAGCCTGTCACCTTGACTCCTAAGCTGACTTCCAGCTGCAGTCTTCAAATAATTCCTTCTCTTCTAACATTTTAGCTTTTTTTCTGAAATAGAAACTGGCTTTCGTTCATAGACCTGATTGTAGATAAATTCCTCTGTCCTCAAAGGACATATATCTCCAATCTTTCGCCAGCAATTCATGCCAATGTGGCAATTTTCTAGAAAGTGAAGGATGTGAGGGCAAAGAAGAGGACAACCTGAAGAGAGAAATAGAGGCAAAAGCTAATAAAAGAGTGAGGAATGAAAGGAACTAGAGGCAAAAGAAAATCATAGCACACAAGTGAAAGACAAAGGAGTCAAGGGGGAATGAAGGGTCAAAAGAGAAGGGAAAGAAATAGGAAAAAATAATGAAATTGGCAAGGAGACCATCAGGAATTAGCAGACAGGAAATGGTGAGTAAAATCAAAATGCTTTAAGAATTGAGATGCACTTAGTGGAAATGTATTAAAAGTAACAAACTACTGTCTCCACTATAGTATTCTGTTTACACGCCAGGAAATTCCTTATATCCTCAATCTATTAAGTGGTACTGTATATAGGGACAGAAAAAAAAATGCTACTTCCGAGAAAAGATGAAAAACACAGTAAAACTCCTGCAGAGTAACCCCAAAATGGTAACATGAGCAGGCTGTGGAAGGAGTCCCTACTGAGATCTTTTGATTAACCTTGCTATGATGCAAGTGGGGAGCCTAGATTAAATGAGCCATTTCTTACTTTTTTTTTCCTTTTTCCTCTCTCCTTTTAGGTTACAGTAATACAAATATACATATGAGAAGGTGCTTTTAAAAAAAAAACAACAAAACTCAGTCTTGCTTCCTTAACTTAGCAAGTAAATTATTTTTTCCATTGAAAGCAAGACTAGTTCAAGACATTGTTAAAAAAGAGTAGATGGGAAATTCAAAGACAATAAAACACATCTTATCTGACAGACTTGGCCTTTGTAACCCAATTAGGAAATCAAAGCATTGAATGCGCAGAAGAATCAGGAGCAAACTAACAGCTCTTGAGCCCAAATTATTTTTTCTAGCATATATGATGCTAGGGTGGGATGCTTTGCACTTCCCAGTGGTGTTGGTTACTCTTACGCTTTGTTCAGCTAGCACACAAAGAGCATTGAGGATGGTCTGAATATAAACTTGCTTAGGTTAATGTTTTTCGTCTATGAGAATAGTATTATACCCTTCTCTGTGGTTCCTTCCGTTCAAACTACCCCTTCTCAGAGATGCTGAGAAGCATCTTCCCCTCTCTATAGCCAGATATTTTAAGAAGCTTTGGTCCTATCAGGACTTCTATCAGAAATAGCTGACTACCAGCAAAACAGAAGATAATTTATATTCTCTCATCAATAGCATCTTCTGCTGCTTCACTAGTCTCCTTGCTCAGACTTCACAGCATAGTTTGCCCGTGGAAGTCATATACATGGACACAGGGGTGATACAGTACAGTTAGAATTGGTTTGCTGAGCACTGTTTCCAGACAATCTCTCTGTAACTTGTCATATGCATAATTTACTGAAGTTTCTATGTCATGACATACCATACCTGTTGATTAGTTTTCACCAAATCTTTGGTCAGATAGAATGATACTTTTACAAAATGACTGCTTATTGTCTGTGACGACACTTATTTGCAAGTTTAATATTCATGTTAGGTGTCCCTAAGATGCAGTGGCTAAAGCACATGTGTGAGCAGGAGGAAATGGCAGAAATGCAGCCACAGTGAATTTATTTCTTATCTGAGTAAGGTTTACACAGGGGGCTTTGTTTTCAGCTCACCAAAGCACAGCCAACCCTCATGATTCAGTTCATCAACCAACAGTTAATGGTTTGAGGTTAAGAGCGAGTTTCTTTTCTTAACCTCCTGACTGCATATCCTGGCCACTAAATAATGTATAGATGCAGTCACATACCACAATCAGTGGCAACTGATTTAAAAGTTCTCAAAATAAATTCAATAATGTACTATTCACTGACTCATTTTGTATTTGCATTTGCTACAGTTTTCCCCTGGGAACGTGAAATTTCTGGAGTGGTAGCTCTGTTTTGTAAACTGTCTGTTCTGGCAGAGTCAGGTAATCAGAAATGTCATTGCCAGTGGCTGTTCACCACATTTTCTAACTTTTGATTAAATACATCTCATTATTTTTACTCAATATTAGTTATTCTATGATTTTGAAATGAGAGTTGCAAATGCTTTGATAAAGGGATTGAAAGTCTGTAACTTGAGGAAGGGAATTCTTGCAGAGTCCTGTTTTGTAGCTTTCTCCTACTGTGGCTACTGAATCTCAGTAGTTATTGTCTTTTCAACAGCAAGGTCAATGACTGGTGCAGGAAATACAGGTAGATAATTTAGGTACCACTCAAGCTAGGCTGTTCTTCTAGGGGCCAGGACGAAAACAAAGTGCAGGGAATGAATCCAGATCCTGGTCCTCAGGCTCAGAGAATCCATTCCTTCAGCATCTTCCTTGATGGTCCACACATTTGAAATGCACTCATACTCTGGACTTAGCAACTTCATGGACCAGAAAGTACAGCTGACCAGCACCAGCCTGGGCACATGCTGCGGCCCTCAAAAGATGACTGATCTGAGCAGTCCCTCTGCTCCCAGCGTTTGGACAAGAAAATCCTTCCAGATTTCCTGCCACAGTTCCTCTTCAGGCGTTACTACTGTAGCTTTTGCTACTCACAGAGGGAGTCTGGGTTAAGTGTTACACCTGAGTCCATAGGCTAACATCCTGGCCTATAAAATTAAGCAAACTTAACACTTGTGGATATTCTGTCATGGAGGAAGCTGAAATCTGCAGAGTGTTACCTGAACATAACCTGCTCACCGCAGTCTGGCTTATGTGCTACTTTACTCAAGGTGCTGTAAAGCCAGCTGAAGGTCTCTTATGCCAAAATCTGTGAATCTGCTACATATTCCCTTCTTCACCGTCATCAGAAAGAAACACAGCAAAATTAGTAGGAGCACAGAGGCATAACATTAACCATTTTCTCTGTGGTCATAACAAGAGTAAGGAAATTTGGGGGAAACAAGAGGTGGAGGGAGGGAAGAAGAGAGAAGGGGTATTGTCTTGTATGATTATTTGTTAAAGGAATATTTTTATTCAAACTTAGGTGCCCACATTTAATAGGAAACTTTGCCAGAATTTAAAAAACTTGATTCCAAAATCAGGGAAAAGTATCCTGAGAAATTTCTAAATTCTCTGTGGAACGAGTGTTTCAGATGCTCATTGTTCTGGACACATTTGGTCCATGTTTCACTAAGAAAATGGAGATGTCTTCCTCCTGAGGATTCTTGGTCTGTCCCCCTATTTCCGAGGGCTCTCTTGCTGTTCCCCAGGAGTTTGGATCAGTTGAGGGAGCCCCATCCAATCCAGGTCAGTCACTGGCAGCTTGAGTTTGTTCTTCCAGAGCTTTTTGGACTGCTGATTCCTTGCCATGAGCGTTCCCCGTGTTCTTGGGACAGAACTTTGTGGCCCTGTAAGGGCTATGGTTTACAGAGATTTTGCAATCTCAGTTTCATACCTTAGGGGCTAGAAGATACGTCTTCATTTTTTGAGGAAGTCAGCAATGCTGAGATGTCCTGTAGCTACAGCTCCTGGGTGATGTAAGGTTTCCAGACAGTTGACCATGTCTGGAAAGGATCAGAGTAGGGTGAAAGTAGGGTGATCCAGAGGCCAACGTCTGTAGGATGGCCCAAGGTCCCTGGTGAAGGGAACATGGAAGAATTGCAGGGATATGCACTAAGGCTGCAGGTGGCAGAAGTCCACACAACACAGCAGCCTATACCTGCCATTCTTCTGGAAAATTTCACTGAAAATGAGGCATTTTCAGAGATAAAGTAGCATTTTGCTGGCCTCACAATTTAACATAATTTTCTCTGATGTGATTTTAGTAAGTCTTATTATTAAGTTATAGTCTGTCTCATGATCAGTCACATATTAAATAATTCTTAACAGTATTAAAAAGCACAAAGCAAACAAACATGTCAGAACTTGATTCAAAGTATTTCCTTTGAAAGCCATTTTAGATAAAAAAATACAGGCCTGTAACAAAAAAAACTCGGATCTGGTTTCAGCATATATCTATAAATCCAGAATAAGCACACCAAAGTCAATGGAGTTACTGAGATTTTTTTACCACTAATGATTAGTGTTGTATAGTGTTGCTATTCCCTCACTAGATCCCTCCCAAGTCAAGAGACATGTTTTAAGGCAGCTGCTTTAATATTCTGAGGGCAGAAGTTTTTGTATAAATCCACATTCACTTGAATGTTTATAAGATTTTTTTCTTTTTACGAGCATTCTGGTAAACACAAGTGTTTGTGGAATGCAGCTGAGTGGTCTAATGAATAGCAATAAAGACAGTCTTCCATTTTTATTCAAAGGAATAGTCTTCTTATATTCTCATTAAAATAACCTTGAGCATTGGTTACTGAGTTTAAAGGCTTTTGGGGATGACTGGATTAGAAATAGAACATATTTTAAAGACTATAAAAACTTTGTTTTTCAAACAGTTATGAGAAAAAACCAAAAATTTCAACATTTCAGTAGCAAAATATCACCAGAAACACTGTGTAGCTTTGGTGAAAATCTTAAGTTGCAGATGGGTTTATACCCAACTGCAGTAGTTACACCTCCTCTCATATAACATAAAGACAAAATCATGCCATGGCTGGTTTAAAGTCTCAAACCTCATACTGCAGTGCTGCCATGAGTGATCCCCATAGTGTCAGGGAACAGACACATCACTGGATAAGACACAGCAGTGTATAAGGACCTGGCACCACTTGCTGGGGTAGTTGTGGTCTGTGATGTTAAACACGCTGTGTGCGTAAATGGACCAGATCAGCAAAGGGCAAAAGGACACCTCTACCACATGTGATACTTTTCAAAGGAATCATTTGTGGTCTTCACCCATAGGTCTGCCTGAAGGAGCCTCATCCAGTGTCTTCTGTGAGAGCAGAGTGTCCAGAGACAACAGCAGGCATCTGAAGCTGTTGCTTTGAAAAAAAAGAAGAGGAAAAGAAAACAAATTCTGTAGGACAGAGATGAGGATATACCCTTATGGATCTATCCTGCAAACACCTTGGACAGAAATACAAGAAAGGCTTTGCCATGAGCCTGCGTGGGTCAGGTGTCATTGCAAGCAGTAGCTGTTTTGCATGGTCCTTTCCAAATAGCACAGCAAAGATTCTCTGTGGACCAGGATAGTTTGTGAATGGGTAAGGTCTGGTTTAGCTGTCTCCATGGGAATCACTCCCTCCCTCCCCATATCTCCGTACAGAGATGTGTCACCTGTAGCCTGTGTCCCAGCCTTTGGTCGGTTCCAATCTGATGTTCATGTTTTGGGTTGAGGCTCCTGGGAGCTACACTGAGCACCAAAGTGGTCCTGAAGATACTATGAAGAGCAGTGGACAATTGATGGTAAACAGCCGTTTCTGAATCCCCAAGGGAGTTGCATCTCTTGCTTACTGAAGCTTGCACAGCCTTTAAGCTGAGATCATTGAGCTACCTAGAATGGAATTATTTTATAGAAGAAATAATTTTAAATGAAAAATATGAAATAGTTACACACAAATGCAATGTCGCCTGCTAAGAATGAGTGTTCACACCAGAAACTAGGCTCTGTGGGACTTTCATCCATCCAGAAAATAGAAATAGATTTTGTATAAAAATCAAATGAATGAAACCAACTTGACTCTTAAACACTGAGCAGTCACAATAAGCTGCTTGTCCATAGCCTGATGTATTTACTAAAAGCACATTCAAGAGAAACAGGAGCTACTCAGAAGCAATTTACAAACAGGAAAACAGAGGAAATTGGCTGGGTAATTTATTCTTCAGGAAGTATTTGCATGGTTGTATAAGCAAAGCACCCAGCAGAAAGACACTGTCATGTCGTACCTGTTCATGACTTAAATATCAATGTATTTCAGCATATTTGTTGTGTTACTGCGAGGTGTCTGCTAATGCAACTTAAAAATTGCAGTTTTAAGTGCCAAGTGAAGATTTAATTTTAGGATTTGTTTTTCCACATGGAAGAAGACTGAAAACTCAGTAGCGCCCAGGCAATTACTATTTTGCTTCCTGGCAGTTGAAACCTCACACACACACACACAGATACATATAGAGAGCTCAGCTGCTTACAGTAGCATGTGGCATGTTGGGACACTGAGACCAGATACTAAGCTTTCACCTTTGTGCAAGTGTCCAAAACTTATCCCTTGTTATATTCCTGTTTTCCCCTTGTCATTCACTGCCCCTTCACTCAAAACCTACCATACCCACTGCTATTTTGTTCTTTGCTCTTTTCTTTTCCCAAACTTTTCTGCTTAACACTGCTCCTGATCCTTTAAATGGGGCTTAGTCTGAAGGAAACACCTGTCTTCCCCGTCCAGCAGCAACCAGCACTGTTCTGTGCCTGCAATGCTTCACTTGCAAATGTGAAGTAGGAGATAAAGCAGAACTGAAAAGTTGTGGGGCAAAGCTAGATCATCCTCTGGATCTCCCACCTTTCAGGTGTACACTTTTTCTGCATCTTTATCACTCATAAGAGGAACAGAGATTGACTGCAACTGTGATCTGGGTGACCATGTCTCTGCTTACAACCAGATCTCCAGGTTTCTCTCTCTCCAGGACAAACATGGGTACAATGGATTTGAACTGCAATAATATCTAGAGAGCACAGAAGCCAGCCAGGTTTGATCCTTTGACTTTCTGCTTTTAATAGCAATATATTTATCAGTAACCAATGACACTGTCCCAGTAGCCTGGGAAGAGGAAACTTGCTACAGCTGAAGGAGCAGGGGCAAGGGAGGGAACGGAAATCGGCTCACCCAGTGAGACGCTTTCTGCTCCAGCTACTCAACCACGCTTGTTACATGTTAGCCTTAAAACGCGACTTAGAAATAATTGTTCAGTACTGCAGAAGAATGCCTGTGTAGCCCACCATTAATGATTAGCTTCATTTTGCATGAATTAGTTGATTTCCTGCAATTACTTCTGCTTTTCCCCACCAGGGGACTGCTACATTCTGCTTTCCAAAGGCAGTGAGTCGGCAGCTTACTGACCCTGAATGCCTGTGAGCTACAAGGTGCTCATTTCATTTTCTGTACCAGTCGCTAGGCTAAGGCACCCAAATTCCAGCAGGCACAGGATGGTTTAAGCTTTTCTGTCTGCACCAAATGCTTTGCAGGAGGGACAAAGTGAAGGGAGAGTGTGAGGGAGAGGAATGTGTTTGCCTTGCCAAGGTGACAGTCACCTGTAAAGAAGTCTGTGTGGTTGTGGTCAGAACAGTGACCCCCATTAAAAATATAATGTGGCGTTTTATATTTATATCACTTCCATACTCTCCACCTCCAGAGTACTCTATCTGACCAGGCAAAGAGCTTTGCTAAATGCCAATTAATCCCTGCAGCTGAAACGTTAAATAGAACACTCCTTGCTTTGCACTTCATTGATAAGAGTGAAGCATCCACAGCTGGAGCTCGCCTGGTGCTGTTGCTGTGACGCAAGGCAGTGCCGAGCCCTATGCTGCAGCCATCCTGCCTCTACCGGCTTTTTATTTCCATTTAAGCAGAGTGCTGTGACTCAGAAGGCAGGCAGGAAACAAGAAAGCAGCAAAATACTGTGTCCATAGCCATGGCTGTACTTTGCTTTTCTGCTCCGCGTGCTGCCACTTTGCAGTCTAATCTGGGACCATTGGGACTGATTATTTTATAGCAAGTGGACACAGCTGAAACTGTGGTCA
The DNA here is from genome assembly GCF_000695765.1 of Mesitornis unicolor. Taxonomy (NCBI): domain Eukaryota; kingdom Metazoa; phylum Chordata; class Aves; order Mesitornithiformes; family Mesitornithidae; genus Mesitornis; species Mesitornis unicolor. Next base: position 45,650 of record NW_010184650.1, on the reverse strand, counting down.
GACATCGCAAAATAAGTAACATTAGCCCTCTGGAATAAAGGATTAGAGTTAGCAAGGACCACTGGTCTCAGCACTGGCATAGTCAGCAGTGCCTGTTCATAGCTCAGAGGCACTGGTCAAGGGACAGAAATACTCAAAGAACACAGACAGGCTTGCTGCTTCCACGGAAAATCGCATGTCAGGAGAATATACCTCAAGGTGATGCCTGGAAAGAGGATGCTGGACCAGGAAAGGGAAATTGCCTTCAGGAATACTGGGAACCTGACGAAAGGAGGCTACGAGGGGATGATGTGTTCATGGAAGAAAATCAAGAAGGTGAATAACCAAGCAGGGAGGAGTCATGACAGAAAGCTGTGATCCTTTTTAGCGTGGAGATCTGGGCTTTTGACTCTGGACCTGGTCCCAAGAAAAGGGGGAAGGGAGATCCTTCATTTGTCTGTTTCTTTAAGGGAGGAGTTTTCTGTGACATTTTCCTACAGAGTATTAACCTCTGTTTGAAATTACACACTGAACATGGGGTTCCAGGTGCTCTTTATTATGCACCTTATCAGACTCAGCAGGTCTTTGGTAACACAGCTTCCACTGTTTATGGAGTCAGGTGAAGGCATCCAATATTCCACATGCTGAAGAACACAGCCATCATAGACACACTGGGCAAGGGACTTTGGAAACAGAGCAGTGCTACTCCTTATAGTCCTTGCACTCCTAAGCTGGGCTCCTGAAGAGCCATGACAGCAGATCAGGAGCCTCCAAGGAGAATATATATTTACAGTGAAGTTGCTTGTGCTGGCACGGCTTGCTTGATCCTATCCTCCACACTGCCGTTGATGTTATCACTTCTGAATCCTTTACTGCACTGTCTGTACTGAAGTGAGCCTTCTGTCTGGGAAGAGCTGGGAAAGTACACAGAAGCTGTGAATCCCGGAGTACAGAAACAAAACGCACCCTGAAACACATCCTGCCTCCTCCAGGCTCTTGAGGCCACCTCCGGAAAGCCCCCAGTAAGCTCTTGCCTACTTCTGACATCCCAGGCACCTGGAGGGGACTGATGCACTGGTTTTCCATTATTTACTGACCTTCCCTGGCCGCTGTCTGTGAATGCGCAGATACCTTTGCAAACTGAAGAATGCACTGAAATGAGATGTTAAAGCTGGATTTTTTATGACTCTGACTTCTAGGCTAGAAGGGGGAAAGCACTGAAAGATATGTGCAGAGGAAAGGGATGTGTGTTTATATATTTAGGTCATATCTACAAGTGCACCTTCACATAACCTCAATGCTGCAGTGGCCAAACCTTGAACAGGCAGAATGCACACCAAAACATGAGACTGTGAAGAAAATCCAATTTCAGCTCTTCAAAGCACTATAGCTGCATATTAAGCACTGAACCTGAAATGACAGACTCTGTCCCTCAGCTTTGGCACAGTGCTGGGGTCCCAGCAATTTGGAGTATAATGGTCCATCACTTGACAAAGACAAGTGCTAAGATCCATAGGCTCATATTTAAGAGCTTCACTTGATGGCTTAACTGATTTTGGAGCTTTAGCCTTTAAAATGAATGGCTACAGAAGAAAAGGACTATTAATTAAAACTCCATGACGTTCTGCTGTTGTTGACCTTGTAGACCCATTACTCATGCTTCCTCAACTGATACCTCCTACCTTGGCTCCTTTGGGTCCAAGAGGCTGAGGAGAGCCTTTTCCCTGCCACAGCCTTGTGCTAGCATTGCCTGGCCTCGACTCCAGAATTTGCCAATGTCCAGCAAGCCAGCAGCACCCTAAAGCACCCCAAAGAGAGAAGTATGCTGCTTCTCTGCTTCCTGCCTGCTCTCCATCAACAAATGCTCTCAAGATTTATGGGGTGACAGTCGAAAAAATACTGCTGTAAATAACTCTGAAGCTTAACGTAGCTTTGAGTGTGCAGTATTTCCTACATATACATATGAAATTGCTCACTTTTTAATGCATGTATAACTGTACTATTACATTTTCATTTTGGTATGTGCACAAAGGAAATGGATTTCAAAGGCTCATCTAAGAGTGTGCACCAAATATGAAATATCTCAGAAAAATCTTAATGCAGAAATATATACATACTTGTATAAGAAGGAAAGAGACTCATTACAATATGATTTATCTGACTGCATTTGAAAATTCAAATTATTGAGCTTGCTGAGAGAATAGCAGTCCATCTATAGAATTAAAAAGTGAAAAGGCACACACTGTTGCTTGAAGACATTGAATGAATTTGAGAAAATGAAATTCTATTAACAGAAATATTGTGTTCACTAGAGATAATAATTACAAAATTACTGAACTCTCAAGATTACAATTATTTTTAAAATCTGTAAGACACATAGCAAATAGAAATCCAGCTTTAATTCATTTATACTAGATGTATGGTCTAGAAAAGATATCAGATCATTACATACGTTACTGTAGCTAGTCTTAAAAATATTTGGTAATTATAGAACTATAGACATATAGAACTTAGCCCATCCTCAATTCTGCACAGCTTCAGAGTGTTGTTTTTCATTTGAGGCTGTTCATCTGGTTGTAATGCAGTTCATCTGAGTCTTTTCATTATGAACCACCACCTATTTCTGACAATCCCATAAACATCAAATCCTACTTAAAGCAGCCCTTCAACTTCTTGGCTCCCCTGTGTACCTTCACAGTCATCGTTATGAAAAATTGCACAGAGAAAAAGCTACACTCAGGGTAATGCTTTTCAGATATCTACCTTAATCTTTCCTTATTTTTCTTTGCTATGGTATCAGAACAAGGGAATGTGATAGGTACAAGGAGCTTTGGGTTAAAAAGTACAGTTACTGCCTGTTTAAGAATGCAACCCATTTGTAGTGCAGTTCATCTCTTTTAAGACACTAAGCTCTCTAAACAGAAAGAAATATGCAAATACCATGTAGACACATAAAATAATAGCCATGCCTATCTTAATTCCCTGCTTTCTGTGACTTCATACATGCCAGTGACAGTCGAGGCTGCATGACTGTTATCGAGGAAATGAGGCAGGTCTCTGCATTCAGCTGCATCTCTGTGAGCAGGAAGGCCAAGACCGTCCTGTGCTGGGATAGGGGCTGGCAGCAGCATCATGCCTCATCTCAACCCCAAAATTGCCACAATTGCTCACAGGCAGTGGGGCTGTGCACCAGTGCTCTGCCGCTGAGACCTCCCCAAGAGCCAGGCATCTCTGTCCCTCACAGCAGCACCGAAGTACTTGCAGAAAAAGGGTCCCTTCTGATGAGGCTGGCAAGCGTGAGTGACAGAGGTGTATGATGGATTAGCCTCAGAGAAATCAGACCACCTTCCGTGTCATATACATTGCCTCAGCCCTCACTTCAGCAAAAGTAGTATGAAGATGTCAATGTAGTCCAGGGTCCAGAGGAAAGGAGAGATGTAGGACACAGGTATTAAACACCTACTTTCGTCTTTACAGAAGGGTAGAGAACAGAGCTGAGTGACAGCTCCTAGATAAGTGGTTCTTCTTGCTGAATTCATTACCAGGAGACAATCATAGAATTGTTTTCTTGGAAAAGACCATTAAGATCATCAAGCCCAACCATAACCTAACTCTTCCAAATGTGGAGCTAAACCATGTCCCTTAGAACCACATGAATGCATCTTTGAACACCTCCAGAGATGGTGATTCAACCACCTTCCTGCGAAGCCTGTTCCAGCATTTAATCACCTTCTCAGTGAAATAGTTTATTCTAATGTCCAGCCTAGACTTCTCCTAGTGCAACTTTAGGCCGTTTCCTCTTGTCCTATCACCTATCACTAGGGAGAAGACATCCACACCCACCTCTCTACAACCTCCTTTCAGGTAGCTGTAGAGGGCAATAAGATCTCCCCTCAGCCTCCTTTTCTCTAAGCTAAACTACCCCAGTTGCCTTAGATGGTCCATGTAAGTCCTATGCTCCAGACTCTTTGCCACCTTTGTTGTCCTTCTCTGGACATGCTCCAGCACTTCAATGTCTTTCTTGTACCGAGAGGCTCAAAACTGAACACAGTATCCGAGGTGTGGTCTCATCAGTGCTGAGTACAGGGTGATGATCACTTCCCTACTCCTGCTGGTCACACTAATCCTAATACAGCCCAGGATACCATTGGCCTTCTTGGCCATCTGGGCACACTGCTGGCTCATGTTCAGCTGATTGTCAGTCAACACCCCCAAGTCTTTCTCTGCTGGGCAGCTTTCCAGACACTCATGTCCAAGCCTGTAGCGTTGCATGGGGTTGTAACCAAAGTGTGGGACCTGACACTTGGCCTTGTTGAACCTCATGCAATTGGTCTGAGGTGTCAGATACCACAGTGCAAGAGACCCTTGGAGATTAATAGCTGTCAGAGAGCAACATGAAGGACCAGCCAGAACTTACAGGGCAAAATTTAGTTGGAGAAAGAGAAGCATGAGGGGACCTTTCTAATAGTCCCTAGGTATATAACAAATTGATTTGAAGATAGACTTAATTGGGAGTGGAAAGGGAGCAATGTGACTGAGTTACCATAGAGGTGACTTAGGAAAATCCGCTTTGCAATGTGCCAGTTGTGAAATCTCCACCCCTGGCCTTTGGTACAGAGGGTCTAGAGAAGCATTTACTCAAAATAATGTAGTTAAAGGTGGCCCTGCTTTGGGTAGAAATCAACTGCATAACCTCTTGGGGTCCTTCCCAGGCTATGGTCTTCTGCCCATTTAATACTTTAATTAATTGGGAGTTTTGATTTAACTCTCACTTGCTAAGTAAGGCTGAACATTGTGCAGCTGAGAGCTGGGAGAAGAGGGCTGCTGTAAGCACCAGAGGCTGATGAGGTCCTTGGAGCTTCACAGCTAGGGTGGAAGTGAGTCTTAATGGCTGTTCATTAAAAAGAAATTGGTGACAAAATGCTCTTAGTTATCTTTTTCATAACAAGCTTGCTTTTCTTTCATACTCCAGAGCCTGATGTTTCAGCTGAAAAACATGTTTCTGAAGCATGGAGCTATCACACTTCCTTATCTTCTTTTTACTTGGGAATCATTGAGGAAACAGTGCTCTCCATTCATCCACTTCTGCAGCTGTTAACAAGCATCAGAAATAATTAATCTATTTTACCCAGCAGCAAATCATTAAACAGTATTTGAAAAATACGTTACATTGAAAGGACCACCTTCATTTTCCCCCCTATTATGCTAAAGCCTCATTTTCTCTGCTTCATGCTGTAACATACTTGCACCTCTGTAGGTATGTTTTGCCGACTGTCTCAGCTTTGGAAGGCTTGGGTCTTCCAAGTAGCATCATAAGGAAAGAATGAGCTCAGTAGAAAATGTGTATAAAATATGCTTTTACATCTGGTATGCCTGGAAAACTACGACCATAACACAAGTGGATTAGGTGACTCAAGTTGCTTGCAGGGATGTTCTACCCCAAGGGTTACAGATGAATTCCTAAAAAAAATCTGCAATATATCAGGCTCTTGCTTGACAGCAGCATGGCTGAGGTTTGGGGAGAGTCTCTCATCTTCACTCCTTGACAGCTCATTTCTCCCCCTCTCTCTACATGCTCTGCCATTCTGGTTTTGCTAATAGTGGTCAGAACTAAAGTGAGCCTTATAAAACATATATTGCAGTTGCCACTCAAAATAGACATCAGAAAAATGAAGTAAACAGCATGATAATAATTGTTTTCATCTAGTCAAGAGAGAAGCTCAATATACCTTAATGGCAATCACTAACCAGGAATGGTCATGGGGGTGGGTTTCGGCTTACAAGCCACTTTCTTTTCCTTGTTATTTATTAGGATGGAGAGAGCAACAGGCATGAATGACACAGAATGATGAACACAAAGCCAGACTTATGATTGAAGAGCCTCAAGTAAAAATAAAATCTTATCTCTGACTGCAGGAGGAAGAAATCCTGCTGCAGCAATAAATCCAAAGCAACAGGACCAGGCTCTTAGCTACATCCTTTGAGTCAGCCATAGGATGGTAGCAAGCAGCCTGTGCAGGAGCAGAAGACCAAAAGATTAATCAGCTGGGGCTTTTTTTTGGTCTAATACAGGTGTAGCCTCTTCTACAATTATCTTCCTGTGTAGGTGATCCCGGTTCTGTCCTGAAGGATCTTTGAAGACTTGTCTGCTTGCAGTGCTTGACCTGAAACCTTTGCTCCCTTGCTAACAGCGTTATCATTATGATTTGCCATTTGTGCTCCTCTATGGACCCTGCAATTACAGTTGACTGTCCTGAGTTTCCCCAAACCAGTGATGGTTTGTGTTGTTGTTTCTAAAATAATCGTTTCCAGAGGCCATTCCCCACCACACACCAAGCATCTGAAAACAGCATTGTGTTTGGAGGCAATCTAATTCCCCTGTGGCTCTTTCCAAGCCCCGGCACTGCTGTGTTACTGAGGATGCTTCCTCCCTCCTCCTAACCTTGAAATGCCAAATATATCCTGACTACAGATGTTCCAGATGATATAATGACATCAGATTGTAATTCAGATGATGATTTTACTGCCAAGTAAAATCTTAGCAGTGACTAAAAACCTAGCAATATTCTCCAGTGAGAAAACAATATTTACAGTAGGATTTCAGCCACAGCAACTCCATGGTGCATTCAAGCATCTGTTTACAAAAAGTTCAGAATCTGAATTCGCTACTGCGAGAAGTGACCAACTTCCCACCTCATTATGACATACCTCCATACATGCTGCCACCAGTCATTACCTCCACTTAAATATTAGAAGACATTTACAGGCATAAACACAGAAGTGGCTGCTTTAAATAACTTTGAAGTTGCAGCACTAACTTTCATGTTAGAAAGAAACACTGACGGGAAATCCATTGTTGGGTGGCCGCCTTTGACGTAGTCAGGGCTGTGCTCTGTATTGTGTTGAGCAACCAAGACTGAAGCTGAGATGAGGGCTTTAGCACCATCCTGACTTTTAACTTCCTGGCACATGTTGATTTGTATCACAACCTTCATGTTTTTTAAACAAAGCGATTCCTGTATGTTTAATACGGAAGCTACTATTTGCTGAGGAGTTTCCAAAATTTATATGCCTGCAGGATATTTAAAAATATTTCTAAATCAGCCTATGAAGGCAGGTTTTTCTCCTGTCAAGAGTGTTTATGTAATAAAAACAAAGATCTCAACAAATGTCTCCCTTGTAACTCTGCCTGCACACAGAGCATGAAGTTTGTATAAAGCAGGTGTCGTCCCTACACTGCTAAACATCTACTCCACTTTCTAAATTACTAGCTCCATATGCAAACATAGCAGATCTGCAGAAGAATACACTGCAACTGACAAGGTTCAGATTTAACCTACTAAAAAATAAGGTTGCAAAACTACAGGGTATTATATCTCTCTAATATTACCCACTTCAGGGTTACTAAAGCTTTTGTAACCACCTCCTCCAGCAGGACAGGTGGACCCTCCTAGGAGGAAGGGATGCGTTATGGCAGGATGAAGTTTATGGCAATTTTATTTTGATTTTCATGAGGCACATGTGAGGCAGAAGGAAGAAAATATTTAGAGGTACAGTGCAATACTGAGTGTAGTCATGGTTTGATGGACAGGGTGCTTGGCAGCAGAAAGGGATGGAGCAGCCACTGAGCCCTGTCCCCAGTGTTGCTCCCAGGCAATGCCAACACCACAGCACCCAACTCTACCACTGCCTGACACAAGTCAGGAGACAAAGTACGCACGATTAATACAGGTGCCTTCCCTGCTTTGAGATCACCCCATAGCGATCACTTGAGCAGGGGCTGTGAGTAGGTGGCACACAGCAGCACCACACAGGAGTGCATTGCAGGCCATGTAAGGGTCATGGCAGCTTGACCAGCCCCAGCATTTGGCTTGACCCCACGCAGAGCCATCCACTACCTGGTGACACACCTTCCCTGCCTGGATGGTGAAGATGAGATTGAGTTTCTTTCCCAATCACAGAAGGAGGCATTTGGTGCCTTCGTTCCCCTCTGCTGCTCCCAAGCTCCAAGCCCTCTCCTTCCATACCTCAGCGGCCCTTCAGCCACTTCTGGGATGTTTCTAGATCTTTGGCATTTTGCTGCCATTGTGTGCTCCCCTTAATGCTTCTTAGCACAGTATTCCGTGATGTTACCAATTCCTTCCTGACAGCTTTTTACCCGTTTTTATCTTCAACAGAGCTGCTTTTCCCAGCAGATGTTCTCCTATTGCTGTATGAGATAATCCCCTCCTTGCCATGTGGGTTTGTTAACCCCACAACCACCTCTGTACTGCTCCTGCTCTGGAGGTCTCTCCTCCAGCAGCTGCTTGGGTACTCACCCCGCTTTCCTCCAGAGACACAGCTGAGAGCCCATTGCCCCACCACAATGGCATGAAGGGTCTTGACATGAAAGACAACCAGATTCATCTTCTCCTAACTACAACCAGCTTGTCTGCATGCATAGAGGTACAAAAAAATTGGTAACAATATTATTCAATAACTCAATAACTATTGAAGATGAACAAAAACACAAGGCAAGGCAAACTAAAGAAAAAATTATGAGAACAGGCAACTTTAGAAAAGCATGGTGACATGAAATTTTCTTCCTTACTGGGGGAAGTTATAAAAAAACATGTTCTCAGAAGAAAATGTAGTAGTTTCCTTCAGGAAGCTCTATTTCAGGATAACATAAACTGTGTGCTGGTTGGATTAATATTTAACATGGCTGAAAAATAATATCTCCCTATTACAAGTTCCTCCCTAAAATGAGCACAAGCCAAATTCTGTTCTAAAGTAATACCTATAGAAATATAAGCCCCTCATGGAGGAATATACTATCATGAGTCAAAGTAAAGGTTTAAATATGTCTATAACTAAGAAAACAAAATTAAAAAGTTAATGACAGAAGAAAAATATACAGATATCTGCATCTTGATATTCTGTTAATTCACCTTTATTTATGTGATTGATAAATAATCTATTGATTCAGAGTTGTAAAAAAGGGAGATTCTTTTTCAGATCTGGAATTGCTTGGGAAAAGATACATAATAATTCATGCCAAACTACACAGACACACATGTGTATCTTAAAAGCACTTTATTAGGATAGAATCGAGCTCTTTTTTCATCAGTGTTTTGAATCTTTCTAGAAAGAATGGGGTATTTTTCAACTTTATTAAAGATACGTGTTTTTTCTAGATATCACAAGTCCTCTCTCATTACTTGTGACAGTGAAATACCAGCCCTTTGGAGACTGGTTCAAAGAGGTCCTACATCTTCCTCCTCTATTAGTTCTGAATGTTTTCTGTGGCTAAGATTCATGACTGTACAGATGGTCTATTCATCATGTTAGGCTCAATTACTTCTCCAAATATATGGGGGAAAGCATGTTTCCATTGAAATCACTGTTAAAATTCCTATTACTGCAATGGGGCTACCATTTCACTCACAGGGCTTAAATGGCCCACTGACCTTTGGGAGGTCCTCTGGATGGGACTGTGTGTGTATTGCTATGTTTCATAGAAATATTTCTAGAATATACTGTTTCTGTAGCATGTATTATTGCAAAAAGTATTTATGCCATTTGCCAAAGCTATTTTTCAAAGCTGAATTTGTTCAATGTTTTTTATAATTAATGGCATTACGGAAACTCTTAATTTAATTATTCAACACTGTATTCTCTCTTTTGATGGATGTCATTGGTCATTAATCTTCTTGCTTCTTTTTCAATTAGCTTAGATAGATTTTTGCCCTTGCTGGTTAACCCTTAACATGCACCCAGCAGAGAGGGTGCAGCCCTAATCTGACACATGGCATGAAACAAGGATATACACGTTGCACTCTGTCAGCAGTGCTAATGCTCACAAACACAATTTACAATGACTTATTGACCTAGAAATTTCTTTGTCAGGTTCTTCATTTCCCTTCTCTAAAAATGAGTTTCAAATCAGATCTAAAATTCTAATATTCTCTCTTTGTGTCATTCTATCCTGAATTCAAACCACGTAACAAAATGCCAATTCTCTTCTTTATTAAATATACTTCTTGCAGAACTTCAAAACAGTACAGTAGACTCCAAACATGTCTTAGTATGAATTAAAGATTTCTTAGCAAACCCTTCTTAAAGCAGAATTACTGAATGATCACTCTATATGTTTTGTTAAAGTGAACTACTCTTTTAAACACTCTGGCACTTCTCCTGTGTAAAGATTTGAGGACTAGGAGTTTATGTGATGAGTATGTGCACAAAGAATGTCCCGATTTTTAAATTGCACTTATAAAACAAAACTATTAATAACAGGCCAAGGCCTTAAAAGGATGGAGCAATTTACTGCTTATGTAATAAACATACGTGTGGCAAAAATGTGCAGAAAGCTTTGGATAGCAAAATTGTTTGCAGATGGCAAATCCATAAGTGAGTATACAAATCAGGGCAATGAGAACAGTATCAGGAATATTAATTTGAAAGGCCAAGTGAAGGAAAGATGTATAAAAGACTATGTAAAAAGACTACTAAAATGTTTATTTTATTTTTTTTTTCAGGAATAGTGAAAGTTCCCTAAACATCATCTTACCTGACAGATATTTCCTCATGCTCAGTGCCAAGAAAACACCTGTGAGAGCCACAGAATATATCACAGTAATGCACTTCTCACTGGCTTTTTCCTCTGCATCTGCGTTTTTGGTGTCCAGCATCCCAAATGTATGTCTCAAGGGGACAGTTTGTGACCCGTGCTGAGGGCTTGAGGGCTTGGCTGATGTGTGTGGGTGCAGTGGCAGCTGAGTGGGTGCTGTGGCACTGGCACATGGTGACCATGCAGACCCATGGCAAGGAAAGGGGGATATGTGGTACCCACTGTGATAAAGCCAGCTTCGACCTCTTCACAAAGACATCTCTTTCCCAGCAGTGATGTTTTGCTGTCCCATCACCTTGTCCTGAGATCTAGATAGGGCAGTGGTCATTGCTTTCTTATGTACTTGTTCACATCTGAAAACTGAAAGATATTCTTTGCATTTTCTTCCACACAAAACCTTTCCCTGGTTTACCTTCCCTTCAAGGACTCCCTCCCCAAGAAGCCCAGCATGGTACTCTCATCATTCCCCTGGAGATCAACCATGCAGCACAACTCAAGAAAAGATTGACACAAAGAACTGAAAGTTATTTCGGCCTCCCCTTTTCAATCAGATAAGGGACCTATTTGTAGTGTCAGCTGGGCCAGACCTCAAACATCACATAACAGAGGGAATAACACTCTGATTTTGGAGGACTAATGCCAGGAAACTCACTGCCCTTTGTCTGTCCTTGTGCTGTCCTTCATCCTAGAAGAGGTGACATGAGACCTGCATGTTGAAAGCAAAGCTGTGGCAAGTGATTTCCAGGTGGTGTATAAAGCTTGGAAGCTTTGAACTGTGCCCTTCCAAATGCCCACATAAGAGAGAAGCAGCATGACCTGGATGTCCCAAAGCCTCAGAGAGCCTTCACCTGGCATGACCTCTGGGATCATACAGAACTGAGTGGCATTTAGAGGAGCCCAGAGGTTTCTCTAAAATGTGCCAAACCTCAGCATTAACTCAAGAAATATGCAGATATTAAGATTATTTAAGGGAAAGATGTTTTCTCCATCCCATCAGATATTCTGGACTCACAGCTGAGGTTCTTGCCTGCAGAATTCCAAATCAGCCCCTGTGTAGTGATTTATACTACTAAGGCAGCATACGTGTGATTAATAAAAACACCTTATTTACCTTTCACTGGAGTTACTGAGCTGCTGTAAAATGCCTCTTTTGTCAGATGCAGCTATCATCCTGGATTTCTGATCTGTCCTCTCCAGTTTATGGGAATTATGTAGATTATGGGAGACTTCCTATTTTACAGAGAACTGAATCCTGGATAAGAATCTGTATGGTTGCTGTAACTGTGGAGAGGAAATAAACTCTTAACTTTCTTCAAACTTTCCTTTGGAGTCCTCACTTCTTGTTCCATCTGGAAGCAATGTGAGGGCTACATACTGTAGGAGATCATAAGGAAATTAGTTCTCATAGGACACAACTTCTGGTACCACCCAGAAAGAGAATGTAATTGAACATATCTCATAACAACTACAACATGAGAAGCAGCATCACAAGAGCATGCAAAATAGAAAAAAACAACAGGCTTTTTAAAGAGAGATTGATGCTAAAGTATGAAACTACTTGTTCAATAAATTCTTGCTAGTATCTCTCCTTTCTTTCTTGTCTTAAAAACATTTACCATTTATTTTCCAAGATCACTATCCTATAACAGTTTCTCTTCTGCTTACAAGCAGCTCCAGTAAGACTAAATGTATTTATTTAGTCATATGAAGCATCAGAAAAAATTGTGTTCCTTTGGTTCACTGCTCACTGTGGAAAAACTTGCCTCCCCTCCTAGCAGGAACTGGCCAGGCTGTAACAGAAGCTCATCAGGACCTTTATTTTATGCATTTGCTCTTTGTGAAGCTAAGCAAATGTTATAACCCCATTGATAAGGAAAGCTTGAAAGTGTTGAATGTCTATTTGGGATAAATGGTCAAGTGTTTAGACATATGTCCAATATTAAACTCCCAGAAAACAAAGAAAATTAAGAGAAGTCTCTGAAGGTTGATACCTTTTCTTCTTCCCCTGCTAGCTATGGGCTTCACCAGTAACCCTGCCACAGAGCACACGCTCTTCTCCCTCTTGCCTTTCCACTTCTGCTAAGGGGAGGGGTTTGCAGGGTGGGGGAGATCTGTTAAGGACTCAGGGCTGGACTAAGACATGGTTGTTAGCAGCTCTGAAATCACACAGCCTTGAGTATCCTTTGCCACCTTGCTTTGCCTTGCATTGCCTTGCATTGCCTTGCATAGGTTTGCAAGGAAAGAGCAAGATGCTTGGCAGAGGACAGGTCTAGGGACTGTTTGTGCTGTGGGTAGACTGCAGAGGAGAAGCTCAGCTATTTACTCCTCTGGTTCTGCATCATGGGACCCTGACACACATGCCAAAGCTCAGGCTCACCCAAAAAAGGCCTATGTGATGGTTTTATTCCTGCTTCCATGCAGGGAGTCACCTGTGGGAGTGGGTCCCACTCAGAAAATACCTGAGAAGATGTACTTTGAGCTGAATCAGCCCTGGCTGTGCAGATCCTAGGGCAGGCAGAGGGGAGGAGATGGAAACAACTGGCTTGCTGTAGAGGACCAGGCAACATCACTCACTTCTTCAGATAGCAGCTCACATCGAAAATACTCGAGAAACTGCAGCCACATTTAAATCAGACTCCGTGTGTAGTGTAAGGGATGTGTCTACATCTGAAATGATGCATATGACCCCTTCTGTGCTGCATATTCAAAGAATAAAATATCTGATCAGTTGCTACTTCTCTTCCACAATTACTGTTTCTATAGATGCTATTTCTTTTATAGCTGAATCATTCTTTTTCAAACTTGGCTTCTTTGCAGACATGAAATGTTTTTGATCAGATTATATTTACAGTGAAAGCAAATGCAAATTTAATATCTGTCACAAGATCTTACAAGATTTCCCCTGAGGTCTCATGATGGTGTATCAGCATGTAATTAAATATGGGGGCCAAGTAAGTCTTTGGTGTAAGTCCTGGAAAGGCAGTGATACTGCTTCAAGGAAGTGTTTTATCCTACTGTGGTCAACTCTAGCTTGCCTGACATCTTGTTATTTTAAATTTCTTTGGTTTTCTTTTACCTATAAATTCTCACTCATTTGTACTTCAGTTCCATCTTTCATTTTTCTTTTTCTCATTTTCAATCATCCATGTGAAAGTGTGTCACGTGTCAAAGATTCTTTTGATGTGCAGGTTAGTTTCACTTTGTTTTATTAATCTATGGGTTATCTCCTTATTTATAATTTCATCCCCAAACAGATTGATGCCTACTGCTCTCTGATTTGAAAAGCAAGAGGCTTACAATAGTATAATACATGGTGTCATGATAATGCCTAGAGCTTTACATAAGACTCATTCCTTTTCATATGTTTCCTTGAACTGTTCCACACATGCTGTATTTCATTCACAAAGATAAATTTCTATTTTCAGTCATTCTCTGTTATGGCTGCCCACCCCATTAATCATAGAATCATAAAGCATTTTAGGTTGAAAGAGACCTTAAAGATCATCTGGTTCCAACCCCCCTGCCATGGGCAGGAACACCTCCCACCAGACCAGGCTGCCCAAAGCCCTGTCCAACCTGGCCTTGAACACTTCCAGGGAGCAGGCATCCGCAACTTCCCTGGGTAACCTGTGCCAGTGTCTCACCACCCTCACAGTAAAGAATTTCTTCCTAATATCTAATCAAGATCTACCCTCTTTCAGTTTAAAACCACTACCTCTCATCCCCCATCTTTTCTTTAGGCCCTCTTAAAGTACTGAAAGGTTGCAATAAGGTCTCCCTAAAGCCTTCTCTTTTCCTGGCTGAACAAACCAAGCTCCCTCGGCCTGTCCTCATAAGTGAGGTGCTCCAGCCCTTTGATCATCTTTGTGGCCCTCCTCTGGACCCACTCCAACAGTTCCATGTCCTTCTTGTGTTGAGGGCTCCAGAGCTGAACACAGTACTCCAGGTGGCATCTCACAATAGCAGAGTAGAGAGGCAGAATCACCTCCCTCGACCTACTGGCCACACTTCTTTTGATGAAGTCCAGGACGTGATTGGCCTTCTGGCTGCAAGGAAAGGTGGGGAGGGACTTTTTACAAGGGCAGGTAGCGATAGAATGAGGGGGAATGGTTCTAAACTGGAAAAGGGTAGATTTAGACTAGATATTAGGAAGAAATTCTTCTAAACGATAATTAAGGTCCCTTCCAACCCAAACCATTTTATGATTCTATGATTGCAGGTTCATGTCCAGCTTTTCACCCACCAGTACCCCCAAGCTGTTTTCTGCAGGGCTGTTCTCAATCACATCATCCCCCAGCCTGTACTGATACTGAGGGTTTCACTGACCCAGGTGTAGGACCTTCCACTTGACCTTACTGAACCTCATGATATTCACACAGACTCACTTCTCCAGTTTGCCCAGGTCCCTCTGGATGACATTGCATCCCTCTGGTGTGTCAACTGCACCACTCAGCTTGGTGTCATTGGCAAACTTGCTGAGGCAAACTTGAGTGCGCTCAATCCCACTGTCCATGTCACTGACAAAGTTGTTAAACACCACCAGTCCCAATACTGAGCTCTGAGGAGTGCCACTCGTCACTGGTCTCCACTTGGACATAGAGCTGTTGACTGCAGCTCTTTGAGTGCGACTGTCCAGCCAATTCCTTATCAAATCCATGTCTCGTCAATTTAGAGACAAGGATAGCACGTGAGACAGTGTCCAATGCTTTGCAGGAGTCCAGGTAGATGACATTAGTTTCTCTTCCCTTATCTGCCAATTTTGTAACCCTGCTGTAGAAGGCCACTAAATTTGTCAGATTTGTCAAATTAAGCTACACCTCAGCCTTGATAAGCCCATCACATGTATTCAGGTGCTGCATGTGCAGGTGCTGCACCTCTGGCATCTTCTCCATCTATGTCCCTGGCTGTTGTGAACTGTTCCTTGGCAGTTAGACACAGATACCTATAGGAATGCAATGATGTCAGTCTCTGCAGCTTGAGATCACTCTTTTGTCTGCAGTGGTGGTACTTCTGTGGGGTCCAGTGTAGCACTGTGCAGAGATACCTGTACCACAAGCCAGCTACAGGCAGTCCAAGTACATTATAGATGAGCCTTTGCCCAGGGTGATCACCTCTCCAGAGAGGTGGGATGCTGGAGCCAAGGCAAAGGTGCTGCTAAAATGACAGCATTGCTTCAAGAGCCTCCATACGACAACTCAAGGCTTGTTCAGGTTTCTCTGTATGCTGATGCATGGTGCTGTATGGAGCTATTCCTTCATCAGCTGAGCACATTGGTATGTCATGAGGATATTTCTGCCTGCGCTGGAGCTCCAAGGACTGCCACAGGAAGAGAGCATTCAGCTGAGATGTAGGTCTAACATGGCTGCAGATTCCTAGAGTGACTATAGCTACAGTACAAGAGCTGGGGGAAGATGGAGGGAAAAGGGATTTTCTGTGGTTTTTTTCCACTGAAAACTTTCAGCCAGAAGTGTTAAGGATTAGAAGAGTGAATATGGTAATGAAAATTGAAATTTCAGATGTGTCGAAGAAAGACAACATCTGTGTGGTCAAACCACAGTTTTCTATGTAAAAATATGCCAATGGATGCTGGGTCCTCTCACCAAGTCATTCAGTTATGCTTCAATCCCTTTTTGGGAAAGTGGAGACACTTCTCTATCCCACAGGAAGGAGCTGTAGCCATAGCCTGCAAGCATGTTTCACTCCCCCAGGAGCCCTCTTGGCTCCTCTCCTCCACTGCACTTACCCCCAAGCTGGCAGTCCCCAGCCTCCCGCATGCCCCATCCTCCCCCCTCTGCCCCCAAATCCATCATGCTCTCCCCCAGCTCTCTACCTTACCAACCCCACTCTTTTCCCAATTCACTTCCCTGCCTTCACAAAGCCAAATTTTGCTCATCCCACTCTTAGTAATCTTGGT
Source organism: Mesitornis unicolor (assembly GCF_000695765.1). NCBI lineage: Eukaryota > Metazoa > Chordata > Aves > Mesitornithiformes > Mesitornithidae > Mesitornis > Mesitornis unicolor. The sequence goes on along the minus strand of NW_010184650.1, from coordinate 29,145 downwards.
TGCTTCATACAATCCCACCTTTGTCGAGATCTGGTTGCAATATGCTCCCCTTTTATACTAGATTTGCTCTAATACAAACTTCACTACAGCATATCCAGTTGCTGACTGCCAAAATCAGTTCCTATAGCACAGACCTTTCTAACCAGTAGTCTGGCTGTCCTCCAGGCTGTCTGCAGGACAGATATTGAAGGAGAAGCTGAGGGAAGGAAGGCCTGACACAGGATCCAGATTTTTCTCCTTTAAATAAAGCTGCAGAGAGTAGCAGTAATAAGTCTGGTGTTTGGGATCCTCACAGACATTGTTAATGGGAAGAGAACTGGGAGCACCTAATGAAAGCTTTGGGAGGACTGTTAGAGAAATTAAGAGCAAGTCAGTGATTTGCATGGTGTATTTATTTTTTTAATGGAAATTAAGTTTGTAATTGAGCATTTTATATAATCAAAATCTTTTATGTGGAAAAATGAAGTCTCTGCTACAGAAGTAATAGGAAGTACAAAAATACTTTTGCCACGTTAAAGATAGTGCAGATGATTAAATGTTCTCCATGCTTCGATTCTCTCTCCAACCAGATCAAGTAATTAATGTTTTCTTGTGCCAGATGCTGGATTACTCTTAGATCCTGCTGTGCACAATATGATTCTCTCCCAAATTCCCATCTGTGTAGAGGTGAATTGAGATAACCCCACTGCTGTAATGAGCCTCTCTCCTTTTTACTCAGTGAGATGTATCCCTCAGAGAGGTTTGGAGTCCCACCGAGCAGGATGCCATGCAGATGAAGAGCAGATACCTGCTTGAGAGCACTTTGCAGCCTTTTGTATATTTGGGGAGTGGGGATGAGAAAAGAGTTGTACAGAGCCCAGATGCTTATCCTAGTTCTGGTAATTGTGCCTAGTGTGAAACCAGTGTGTTCTACTTCCATACAATATGGGGAGCAGAAAAATATGCCTTTGCAGCAGGATGCTTTTCCTGGTGCTGGTAAGTGAGAAAACACTGTGAGATGAGAGAGAACAGGAGAAACTCAGGGGGAGTTTCCAGAAATTGTTTTCATTTTGCCCAGCAATTTAGGGTGGCTTTAGATTCAAACATGAGCATGTCTACTTTGTCTTAATGGCAACTGTGCGTTTCCAGCATGATCCCAAAATAACTGCTTACTGGAAGATTCTGCTTGGGTTCTCTGGAGACAGAAGGAACTCACACCTATGTGAGAAACAAAAGCTTACCTGTTCATGGGAGTATTTTATTCTGGAATGTAAAAATCATCTTTTTTCCTCTCTATGTTTTTGTCAACCAAGCAAAAAGAAAAAAGAAATAAATCTTGAAGAAGCAATGTTCAGTGCTCCCACCTTTAGGATACACAGCTTCAGTAATTTTTGTTCCTTGTGTGCTTAAACATCCCTGTGTAATTTCCGTTTCTTTACACTACGCCTTTCTTTATTTCATATATACAAATGTGCCTGACCATTGCTGAGGCAATAGGACAAATGGGGCCATCCTTACTCAGTCAGTATCTCCATTTATTTCAATAAGCAATTTGATTAAGTGGAGACTATAGGATTTGAGTCAGCCAATTTCACCCAGATTAAGGGGAAAACACGCCTGAAATTGATTGATATGGAAGCAGCAAGCCCATGTCCATTGGGCACTCACAGCCTGTAGGCATCATGCATGCTGTATCAAGACTAATATAAATTCAATAAGAGTACATAGTCCAGAAGCAGATGTGGCTTTGATAGATCTTTAAAAGCTGCACAAGGAAGTTCTGTCTCTGAAAGCATTGCAATCTTTCTTGTCAGCAGGATGCAGGCTCAGCCAGGTAATCGATACCACACTCTCGCCCAGCTCACTGCTGGGTTAGGATGCCCCTAAATAAGCCACCCTTTCATGGCAATTCTTCAATTTTATCAGCGCACAAGCAGGACGCTGCTGCTGTCAATAGCTCTGTCACAAATTTGAATGACGTAGGCAAAGAGAGGACCTATGGAGGAGAGCCACCTTCTGAATTAGATTTCAATCCCATTTTGTTGAAGGCATCGTTTCACCTAATCCTGTTCATAAATGTATCAAAATCTATCTTACAATATACAGCACAGAACAGCTCTGCTCAGCTGCCTTCCTCTTTGAAAGCTGATTCAAAGGAGAAATCCTAATATGATACTAATGCATAATCTTCCTTTGAAGCCTAAGGAGCCAACCATTTCTTTACAGTCAGTGCTTCCATGCTCTTGTTTACTTTAACTTCTGCTGTAAACAGAGTGCTGAAGCTTTAGTGATGACCTATTTGCATTCCTCATGCACAGGGTCCCTGTGGGACACACCTCACGTAGCCTGACTAACCTCCCAGCTGGAGACGAGCCCATGCCATGGATGCACTGTGGATTTCAGGAGCATCTTCCCCATAAGTCTTCTCCTTCACCCTTGCATTTGTTGGCCAAGGAGCGAGCAATGCAACTGCTCCCTTTAAAACAAGTGCACAGTCAAGCAGCTGAGCAAAACGGTCACCCCTGAAACATGTTGTAAAGGCTTTACGGAAAGGAAGAGAAAGATTTCAATGAAAAATCCTCTCAGTTGGAAAATGCAGTTCTTATCTGCACTCCAGCAATTTCCAGCAAAATTTATGGTTTCTTTTATGTAGCAAATCCTCTGTAAAAAATGATTATATATACAAACATTGAAAATTTTCAGGTCCCAGAACACATAATAATATTTGCCACTTATTAAGCACTTTTCATCTTCAAAGCACTCTGCAAGGATCGGCTAATGAATCCTCAAGTTATTCCTTTGAGGTTAAGTGATGTGCTCAAGGTCAAAGCTTGAATCAGTCTCGGAGCCAGGATTAGATATGAGAAATTTTTTGCCTCTGCTTTTCCTACTTAACTCATGACCTTCATATGGGCAATCACTTACCATACTTTAACAGAAATTCAGATATAGAAGCATAACAAATTCTTTAAGGGGAAAAAAGAAGTTGGTTATTTCGGAAGTAATTTCTCACCTTTCCTTCAAATTATAACTATCATCCGTGCTTTAAAAATAGCAGCCTGCTGTGTTTTGCAATTTGGCAAGAATGCTTGCCCACCTGCTTTGCAAGATGAGTCGCTTTGTTTCTCAACAGCCTCTGCATTTTTCTTCAGTCAAGCCATCCCCAGGCCTGCTTCCAGATGACAACCCAGTCATCTTCTTAGCCAGATGCCACCCCTGTTCCAACACTGTTCCCTTTTTTCCCAGCATTAAGAGTGTTCAGTTGCCCTCTGAACTATAGGTAAAGAAGAAAGTCTTATCACAGAGATCCAAGCATGATACAATTATATCACTGAGCACATTTTGTTTGGGTCATGCAGAGAGTTAATTCAGAAAATCAGTTCAGCGTGCTTATCAGTACAAATTTAATAGGACACTTTCTTATCAGTACAAATCTTGTCAAGGTGGATTTTTTTTTTTAGTATTAAAGCAAAGAGGAGTATAAATCTGTAAACCTTAGGGAGATTTATTCCCTCAAAACCTAGGACTCATTGCAAAATAGTTGCAGTTGCACAATGATCTCTAAGCATGCTGGTTTGCAGAGATCACACAGTGCAGTTTGAGCTACAGAAAGTCCTTAGGAAGCACTGATCAGACATGACCGGGCTGTCATGTCCCTGAGGCTGCCCAGTGGCTGGGTGTCCCTGGGCCCTCTGATCCTGCCTGAGCAGCCCTGCAGAGCTGCATGTGGCCCCTCCTGCCTTTCTCCATCTGACTCCAGCTCCACTTCAGTGCAGATAAGCAGTGTCTGCAATCCCAGCACCCATAGGAAAGTCTGTCCCAACAGCTCAGTGGTGCATGACTCGGCTTAAATGAAAAACAAGATGGTTTTCCATGGTAGCCAGTTCAGAGTCACTCTGATAACATATGATTGTAATTTAGGTAGGTGGGGAGTGGAGGAGAGGGAAGGGGACATCTCACAGGCAGCTTGAAATGTCCTAAAAGTTACTGAAATTGAGCCTACAGTCTCTCTTTGGCTCTTCTAAATGTTAGTCAGAGCCCAGCATGTATTTATGATCTGAGGCTTACATTGCCCAGTTGACTCATGTCTTCCAGATAGTGAACTACAGCTACCTCGCAGACTTCCTGTGATGCCCTCCATTGGCAGCTTTAAGCTGCTCAACAGATAATGAAATTAGTATTTTCAAAGACCTATAAGTCAAATAAATGTCTTTTATCAGCCATGGTAGAAGTCTCCCAGAACAATCACAGAATCACAGAATATTAGGAGTTGGAAGGGACCTCGAAAGATCATCCAGTCCAACCCCCCTGCCAGAGCAGGATCACCTAGACCAGGTTGCACAGGAATGTGTCCAGGTGGGTTTTGAATGTCTCCAGAGAAGGAGACTCCACAACCTCTCTGGGCTGCCTGTGCCAATCCTCTGTCACCCTTAAAGTAAAAAAGTTTTTCCTCATGTTCAGATTGAACCTCCTATGCTCCAGCTTGCTCCCATTGCCCCTTCTCCTGTCATTGGCTATCACTGAGAAGAGCCTGGCTCCTTCCTCCTGACACTCGCCCTTTACAAATTTATATCATTTATATCATTTATTATCATTTTTTCTCTGATTTAATGAGTCTGAAATGCCCTCCTGCGTAATCAATCTCCTTCAAGAAAGGGGATTTGCCCTTTCCTGGCACATGGGACATTCAAATTGCACTCCCACCCAACAGAAAAACATTAGGGTCCCTCGCATCCCATGATGTTATTATCAAAGCACCATATCAAAGATGGCACAGACTAGCACTGCCTCTCTCATAATTTTGAAGTTGAATGGCAGCTGCTGCTGTATTTTGTGTGGGACTTGGTCCCCTGCCTTGCATTAGGCAGGCTTCAAAAATGTTTTTTTGCATCAAGTCCCTGGGGTACACAGGCTCAAATCTGGGCTGGGGTGGGAGACAGCGCTGTGCTGCTGGGACCGACACAGCCCTGAAGAACACGGAGACCCTGTCCCTGCTCCCATCATGATTGGCGCTATGCAACCCAGGTGCTTCCAGCATCTGCAGTAGTCAGTTGAGATTCTTTGGATGTATTTCTGGATTTAAGCAGTTACAGTCCTCCTAAGTCCTGATTTAGACACTAAGTCCTTTACTGGATCTAACCCAAAACATTTAAGTAGGAAAAATGTGAAGTTTCTGCTCTCTCCATAAAGATGTCTAGCTGTCTTTTAAATTCATTCCTTTTATTTGCTTCAATAGCTTCACCTAGTAATAATTTATTCCACATGCTTATTACTTTTTGATTGAAATAGCTGCGCCTGAATTCCCCTTTCACTCTTAATTTCCTAGTTTTTAGACTGAGTCTCGTTTTTCCAGACTTCTCATCAGACTGAAGAGTTTATCTCATTCCAATTGATCAAACCTTTTTACAACTTTAATATTTCTTCAGGTCTGCTTTTCTCTGATTTTTCTGACAAGAATAAATGCTTTCCTTTTTAACAAATGTAGATTAAGTCTGCTTATGCTTCCATCTCCAGAAAGGCAGAAAGCTATGTGAGAAAGTTACCATGTCAAAAGCCTCTATCTCAATCTTAGTAATAGCAACAGTGTTTTAGGAGTGAGAAATCAAAAGTCCTATATGCCAATTCCCATCTTCCATTGCTTTGACAGCTCTAGACTTTTTGAACTGGCAGAGCAAAGTGTAACTTCTTTCATGGCTGGAAGTGTACAAATAACTTAATGAATGACAGGGAATGATTTGAGAATAGTTTTTTCCTCATTACATATGTTTTCAGATTTATCTTAAAATGCTGCAAAAAGATGCAGCAAGCAGCAAAAAAATACAACATTGTACATGGATGTGTGTGCAGGATTTCACTGATTTCAGAAAAGCCAGCTATAGTAACTATAGCTTGTAATGACTTAACTATGAAGATGTATAATCAGCTCACTGAATTTCTTTTGTTATATTCATTTTTACTTCTCACTATGTTTTTCTTTTTCAGCAAGAGAAGTATTGCGATCTCAATGAAGGTTCTGGGCTAATGTCCCATGACACTTACAGGGCAGTTCCCAAGTCTTGAAGTTACTGTTTCAGCATTCTTGTGGAGTGTGGCACATTGCTCTGCAACAGTACCTTTTCTGAAGGTTTTTCCTTGCAGTCAGAGTGGTCCAAGGTATTGCTTGGGACTGGCAGCTTGGTTTGGGGAACGTGTGCCTTGAAAAGGAGAAGATTCCCCAGTGAACTGAGAGGCTGTGAATGGAGACCTGACTCCTGCCTGCCGCTCATTGAACAACTGAGTTCTACCTGTCCCTTGGGCTGAGGAACAAGAAAACCAGCTGCGTTTCAAACTGGTTTTGAAAATGATGTTTTTGTCCTTCAGGAGCTCAAATCTCTGCTTGTAAGCCTGAAGTGAACTGGCTCTGCAGAGACTGAAATCTGTCCCCATCAATGGATAATTTGTGGCCAACGAGCGTTGTGAGCCTCCTCTCCTCCTCCCATAGCCTGACCACTGTGTTCAGCACACCCAGCAGGACTCTGGGGAGATGCCTGGCCCTGCAGTGGTGTCAAACATCGCTACTGGTACCCAGGGGGCAAACAAGGGAAAAGACACGATAGGGGAATTGTGGATCTGTAAAGATTGTCCTGCTGCAGACCAAAAGATAGTAAAGTGGCAATTTGCTTCTGCTGGAGTTTCACAAGATACCACATGCACACGGCCTTCTTCAGACATTCACAGGCAACCTAACAAACCACATAACCTTACATCTTCACACATCTACTTTTTCTTACAAAATGTGACAGAGCTGGTGGAAGGGGAAGCAAGCTGCTGAAGGAAAGGAGGCAGCCAAAATGGGTGACGAGGAAAGAAGGGCAGAAACACGCTATCCTCACCTACAATGCCAGTCTTTGCAGAAGGAGAAGGTGCCCAGAGGTAAAGATGCAGCAAGCCTGATTCAAAGCTCAAAAAGTTTGTCCATATTTTAAAGGAGGAGGCTGGAACAGTCTTTGAGTGGTTTCCAGTTATATTCCAGCTACTAGGAGTGCCCATACAACATATACTGTATTTTTTTAATGGTGTCCAGATCTAAAGATATTAATTAGTATTAGGAAGAAAAAAAAATGCTTGATTTTCAATATATATCTGATTCATTGCTTTCCATTTGTATCACTACACATTGCAAGTCAGAGCAGTGTTCCTTTAAACATCCAACATCCCCTTCAGTGGCACAGAAAGAACAGTGAAAGGTTCAGAGTATTGAGCTATTTTAATTAAATTTTCAGGGCTTGAGGATATAAATAGATTAAAAGGGGAGAAAGGATTTAAGTAGGGAGTGGTTTGGGATCCCAAACACTGTTTTTCTGTCAGGGAATGACTCTACAGAATATAATTCTGTTTATCTCAACTATTTATCAGTGTATCAGGGAGAGGAAAATAAGGTATTGTCACTGCCAGATATGGAAATGAGAGCCTGGTGACTGAGTTTGCATCTCAACACATTGCTATTTTGTCCTTCAAAAGGGGAGCTACAACACAGAGAATTCAGTACATCCTGAAAAGACAGTAACTTTGGGAACTGTTTTTGTAAGGTGCTTTACCAGGAGCACTGAAATACTTGAAAAATGTCACATATATATATTTATGCATGTATGTATGTATGTATATGATTGGCTTAGAAAGAAATAAAATCTTTATCTTCTTTCTTCTTGGCTTTTTCTAGTTCCTTCTCTACTTTTATAAAGAAGAAAGGACTCCTCTCCTGTTGAAAGAAATCCTGTAACCTCCAGAAATATTTTCTTAACTGCTTTGCCGTCAGTAGATTGCAAAAAGAGTGAACCATCAATATACAGCTGTCTAGGGATGTCCATTCCAGTTCAGATATGAATATCTGACTACAAAAAACTTGAAGATCAAAAAGAGGGATTTTTTTGAAAGACGAAAGTAAAGCAAGCATGGACCAATAAGCATTAAAAAGAAGACAGTTAAGACACAGTAAATAAAATAAAATGCCCAGAGACAAGTATTCCCTTTGAAAAGGAACATCAGAAGGAATGGTATTAGTGTTCAAAACATGCCTGACAATACCTCAGTGACAGCAGCGAGGTGGTGATGGAGAGTTGCCTTTTGCACCAGCAGCACTAACTGCTTAACACAGAACTATGTTCCTCTGCAGAACAGGCGAGATGTAGGAGTAGATTTTTCTGGTCCTTGGTGGCAGTGGTTTTGTCTAGTATTTCCATTCGTTTTGATTAGCACTCTGGGAATGTACACTAAAAGCAGTGCTAACCACAAGAAGCGGGACACTGAATACTTTGCGGGAAAACATCATGGGCTCGGTGAAAGATTTCAACACTGGAAGAAAGATTTCTAACACCTACCAAGGAATAAATCCTAGCAGATGCAGAAAAAACCTTAAAGGAAAAGGCTTTCTTTAGACAAGATTCTTGGTAGAGAAATGTACCATATATATATATAGATATACACACACACATATATATAGCAGAGATTATATATAAAAAAATTAGTAGTAAATATACCAAAGAATGGAATGTCAGTCTAACTCACAGTGATTCTGATTTTGGGTTGAGTTAGCTCAGTGAAAAGTTTTTAAGGCTAGAAATGAGAAGGGAATAAATCTGTCAATGCAGAACTATTTTGACATGAAGTGTTTACTTTTAGAACTGCTATAATGTTTCATGCAGCTGTTTTCCCAATTAAACTTTTCAGCTTATATTATGAAAACTGAAAAGAAAATAACCTAAGTGAAAAGATTAAGCAAAATTAGAAAATTTGATAACATAAGTGTTTCAGTTATTTTCACCAGTTGTCCCTCAAAGCATTGTTTTGATTCAACTCAAGTAAAATATTTTTCCTATTTTCTTTTTCTTATTTTGAGCATGAAACTAAAAATAAATATATTCATATAGCTTTAGCTGAATGTTCCTACTAGGTTTTTAAATACGTAACTTGAAGAAGAAGAGCCAGTGAATATGATCTCTAAGAACTGCATGCCTGTGAAATTGCTAGTTGGCTGGGAAGCCAGATCACTATCATAAAGCCATTCAGTAGCAGGGTCAGGCTGTCAACAGCGGGAAAAGTGTACATCAAAAGCTACAAAAGACAAGGTGAAAATTAAATGTAATAGAAGTTGCAGGTGCAGGTATATTGTTGTGAATTTACATGCAGTGCTAGTAAGAGGCTTTGTGTTGTTTCAAGACACTTTCAGACATCTAATACAAGAGAAAAGAACATGAGAGCAACAAAAGAAAAGATTAATCCTAAAACCAGAAATTAATTACCCAACTGAGGAAACTCATGTACTATTCTGACCTACACAACCTTGCAAGCCTTTCCAAGAAGCTAACAGATCCTCTCTGGGAAATATATGTTCCTGAAACTAAAAAAGCCCTGGTAGAAATCCAGACAAGAGCTGCAGACCACCACGCAGCCAGCAACAAGCTCTCCTACCACACATGCATGGGATGAGAAAGCAATTAACACTGGCACTCAGCATATGCTAGTAAATAGGGGACTGTAGATGGGAATAATACAGCCACGCAACATACTCAAAACTTGGCAAGGACAACCATTTCATTTGGCCAAGAGAGCGTCTGGTCAACCTCTGGGCACAGCTGTAGTCCCAGTTGTTCGGGCATGCCAGAGACGTATTGACATGACCTGTCAAAATGGTCATGTGAAAATTGCCCCAAAGCCATGAGCCTAAATTCTTGGTGCTTCTGACAGGCGCTTTGATTTTGCAAGTCTGTGCTTTTGCAGGATGCTCTCAGGCTGCACAGTGCCAGCCATGTCCTGTGCTGGCCTGGGGTTGCACTCAGCAGCCTCTGGAGGGGAGCATGGGCGATGGTCCCAGCCCTCTGCTGACTCCTCTTCCAAGCTCTTCAGCCACCTACCTGGTCAGGGCCAATGTGCTCCCTCTGAAGCCAAGCCCCGGGGGAGAGAGGCCTTTGTGCTGACAGTCTTGAGAGGGTAGGAGGGAAACAAGTCTTAGGAATACCTGAAGTTTGTCATCCAGAAATAGGTTGTCCATGTTTCACATCGTCCAAGTCTCAACTTACTTATCCTGTCTTAAAAAAACCACTAAAACACTACACTTTGAAAAAAATAGTAATACTTTAGAAATCTTCAACCAGTATTTTTACACTGGACTTTGTAAATAAACAAAGTAGAATTCTAGAGAAATTTAGAAATAGGGACCTCTCCCTTTTTAATGAAAACAATCAGTGTATCAGTAAGTCATCTTTAACAGATTAAACTGAAAGCACAATTAAATGCTTGACATAACATTTTCCATTATGTACTAATTCTAAAACCACATTGTTCTTAAAAATCAACAAATGGGCAGCAACAACAATAATAAAAACCCAAGAAACAAACAAACAAGCAAGCAAACTTACAAAGCCAGATAGGCCAAAGGCTTATTTTCAAATAAGCACAAGAAAATTCAGACTGAGGGGCACTGATCCATCGCTAGATGACTTCAGTTTTTTGTTCTTCTTCAATAGTTTAACTAGCTGCAAACTCTGCTCCAAACCCAAGCTTTTACTAGAAAACCATGGTTCAGCTTGTGAAATTAATGCAGACCCATGCAATCTGGCCCACCTCTGCAAATAGTCAAAGCAGCATCACCAGTGTAAAACTAACCCTGAAATTTCTAGGTGGCTCTGAGCTGAATCCAGCCCTATCGAAGTCACAGATTTTTGTATTTGGGCTTTTATTTTGTTTACAATTAGCTGTGCTAAGTAAAACTATTTTTACTGTCATTATGTAGAGATTCACAGAAAAAATAGTCAAGTCTGTTACTAAAAGTAATTTACACAAAAGATATGTAGGATTTGACTGAAGAAGTTCTACTTGCTGAAATTAATTGCTTGGCAAATAAAAACCATTCTTGACTTTTGTGATGACAGCACAGAATCCTGCTGAGACCTTTGCTGAGCTGCCTGTGTACATAATACTCAAGGTTGGGACCCTCTGATACAGAGCAGGTACCCCAGTGCTGCATGGATCACACTGCATGCAACATCTCTTCTGCAGCCTTTTGCAACCATGGGCATTTCTAGCACTCATCAGCATCATGTATACTCCATACATCTCTAAAGCATGCCTGGTGCTTAGTGTAATAATGTGCTCCGTTCTGTCATGTCCTTTCTCCTGCTGCTGCTGGTCCCCTGGCTCCCATGGTGCCCATCACCAGGCCAGCTTCCTCTGTGCTGCAGAGAGGACACCTGGTAGGCTGTGCTTCCCATTCTGGAGGAAATTATGCTATCCATAGGACAAGAAACACCTAAGGTCTTTGTCACTGAACCAGGACATAGCATGGACAGGCTCCTCTTCTTTGAGAGCAGAGTTTGGGCCCAGCAGATCAGTGGCCAGGAGTAACAACTCCCTTCGCAGGGTGTTGAGGGACTGGCAGGTGACAAGGGGAGTCCACTTTCACTCACATTGTTTCAAGGTGTAAGCTGTTACTCAGAGCCAGCATGTTGCCTTTTGGACACCTCTACTCATCAAGAGGGAGGTGTTCATGACCCTTTCAGTTCAGTGGCCCCCCAGCCATTTTGGACAAAATATTTGGTATAGGGCAGTAGACAGTGATGCCATCTTGCAGATCTGCAGCACAGGTACCATGCCAATCCCCTGAAGCAATCAGAAGCAATTCCCCTGCTAGGAAGTGATGATGTCCACAAGACTCACATCCTCATGTTTTGCTCACATGGCTTTTATGGCTATATCACTTCCACCATCTTGCAGACCCTTGTTGAACTCAGTAAAACATTAATGGGTAGGGTGACCAACCTAGTGGCCCAGATCTTCTGCAACTCCTTGCTCTTTTTCCATAGCTTGCAGAAAGTCCTAATACCAGTGTGATGCTACACATGCCCTGTTACTCTGGGTCACATGGATAAGTTCTTACCGTATGCTTCAGCTTTGCCATCAGTGTCTACAAGAGCACAGCAGCCTGAGACTATCAACAGCTGACTATATAAGGGGGAATGCTTAAAGGCAGACTAAAAGCCAGCCATGGCCCATCATGGCCTTCATTGCCATGCCCAACCTGCAGTGTCTGGCACAACTGCAGCAGGACCATGCCTTTCGCGTCACGTGTGACAAGCTTTGCACTGCTCCTGTCAGCCACAGGAAGGAAGGTCTCAGTGCCACTGGCAATCAGGGTTAGCACCATCACAGACCCACAAATGGTGGTCTGTGTGCCCCAAGTGCCCCCACTTCACCCACTGATGAAAGAACAGAGAGACATCCACTGATACTCCAGAAGAGGTATGAGAGCTTCCCCTATAGTACTGCCCTGGACCCATCCTTATTCATCTGCATATGCTTGCGTTGGGCTCTCTTCACCTTTGTTTTGTTGTTCACAAGGTCTCTTGTCCACTTTACCCTGTATCCTTTGCTTGCCAGCCTGGTCCACCTCCTCCTTACTTGACTATGGGTCATCATCTTCCTCTCCATTGTTCCTAGTTTAAAGTACTACTCACTGGGTTGGTCAGCATGTTGACAGATCCTCAAAGTTCCTGATTCTCAAAGAGAGTCCCACGGTTGTAGTAAACAAATCCATGTAGTCAACACCAGCTGTGTAACCAGTTGTTGACCCACAAGATCTATCTACTGCTTCTCAACACAGCTCCCAGCCCTTTGTCTGCTACCAGGGACTGACCTGCAGATGGAGGAGAGTCTTTCAGTGACTCTTAGTTAATGAAGAGCCTACACCATTTGTGATGGGAAAACTCAATTTTAGGCTCCCCCATGAAGGCCCAGTCCCTCTGAAGGAGATCCATAAAAGACATGATGCTGAGTCAATAGAATCCACAATGCTGCAGTAAGATCAAATGGACTTAGACAGCACTGCAAGGAGACATCTTCTTCACTCTGGACTTTCCCCCTGCATCATGTCCTAAGGGTGGGTACCCCAGGCCTCTCTTTGAGAAAGCAAGCAGGGTCATTTTCAAAACAGCTCTGGTGAAAACAGAGCTGAGTAGTGGGGAAGCCAGGACTTGCCTCCAGCCTTCTGTGGGATATTTTGTTTTGTTTGGATTAACACAGCTTCAGAAATTCCTGAAGATCTGTTTTATGGGATGTATTTCCTGCATTGCCCAGGCCATAACACTTCTTTCAGTTAATTCTTAATAACAAAACTGAACACAATAACCTGATGTATAACCCCCTGTGTCTGTAGAGCAGCTGATGTCCAGTCCTTCCTGAGGCTTCAAGAAATGACTTTAGTAAAAGTTACAGCTGCTGCTGGCATGGCTAGCAGTACAGAGACAAAGCACAAGACACCTCGCGGCAGGGCAAGCAAACACTCCTGGATTGCTGACATGGGCGCACTCCACACCATTTTCTTGATCTAACTCTGACTCTCCCAGAATACCATGCTCATAGCCTCAGGCTTTAGGTTTCTTCTCCATGCACTCAATCCAGCACTTGCCTTCAGCCTAACCTGAACTAAGGTAGTAAGGGCATGGGGATGAATAAGGAATAAATGAGAGCACAGCAGAAATACAGGTAGGAGTGTGTGCGAGAAGGCTGCCTCAGCAGCCAAACTGTCAGTCTGAATGGGAAGGGGAACTCCTTGGAGACAGAAGAATTTATTTGATCTTCCTCAGGAAGAAGGCAAAATCCCACTTGGCTTTCCCTGACTCTGGAGCCATCTGTCCCTTCTGTGCTCTGTGTAAGGCACAGAGACACTGAATATGAGTCTCTTCACTCTGCACCCCTGTGTCTGCAATGCAGGAAGCTTTCAGAGACAGTCTTTAGGTTCTTCCACCCAAAATCTTTTAAGGATTCTGACAAAATATCCTATTTCTTAACGGTAAAATAGAAACAGAGTGTTGTTAGGGTAAATAAAATAAATGCTGGGAAATAATCAGGCATCACTGTGAGGAATGCAGAAAATGAAATGGCATCTCTCCTGGCACAATAAAAAGCTTCTGGAACATAGAAGACTACAGTAAAGCATCTGTAGCATCACCTACCTCCACCACATATTAGCCCTATTTTATACATAGGGTACAGACCCCGAGCTGCCCAAGCAGGTACAATTTGATCTAGAATTCTGGGTTTGCTTGCTTATTACATTTTCCATTTATGCAATGACAAATCTGAATTAATGTTTACCAAGGAAAGGAAGTCTGGCAAACAAGAGAGGAAAAAAGTGAGTGAAAAAATGTTTTCTCCTTTCTGATGTGTGATGAATCTATTGCATAAGCACAGGCTGCTGCATTGTCTTTGGGCAGAGGATACCTAGTGCCTTAGCTTGACTGTCTCTGAGCTGCAATCGATGGTTATCTCATCCAGGGAAAATGAGATCATTCAGAGCTATTAGAGTCACTGGAGCCTGGAAGGAGAGGCACTGGGACTGTGGCAGTGTCTGACGCTCCGTCGATAGCTCTACACTAGGACTGGTGCCCATATGAAAACAGGAGCTTTTCTGCATGATGCCTACCTCTCTTGGAGCAATGCTTAAAATAATTGCTTACAGTCATTTTACTGTCTGAGGGCTTTGTTGTTTTGGCTTGTTGTTTTTTTTTTTAATGCAAGGATCTCTGTCCAAAAAAAAAGTCCAAAGATACAATTTCATTCTATTTTGGCTTCCTTCTTGCCTCCTCTGTCCTGGTTTTTTACCTTGTTGAAACACTCCCTTGCCCTTGGTGGAAGCAGCACACAGTTTTGGGTCAGAGAGTGGGTAGGAGCAGCGCCCTCCATAGTGGCTGCTGATTCACCTCCTGCCTGAATCATCTACCAGTGGTGCTGCTCCTCGGGCTGAGGGAGTGATGCAAGGAGCACAGCCGCCTCCGTTTCGGTCTCCTTCCACCGCGCGCTTCTGGGGCTGGCACACCCTGAGTGACACAGGCGGCTCGGGGGCCTGGGAAACTGCGGCTGTTCTCAGCAGCGTGGCTCCAGAAGGGCAGTCGCATCGCTCCACCACCAACATCCTCCCACCAGCTCGCCTGCGAATTCCAATAGCTGGGATGTTATCAAACACATCCAAGAAAGCCAGACAGTGAGGAGTCAAGCCTCCCACCCTGCTCTGCCTTTATGTTGCTTGAGGTCAATTATTATAAACTA
>NW_010184650.1:5388-14057 GCF_000695765.1 Mesitornis unicolor | reverse complement strand
AGGAATGCCATTAATTTAACTGCTGTGTAAACTGAGTTTCTGTTTCTCAGCAATTATAATGCACAAGATCTCAAGCAGTAGTAATCCCTGAGTTTTCTCCTCCTTTTTTTTTTTTTCCCTTTCCTTCCAGAGTTAACAGTTTCCAGCTGTGTATTCTTTGGATGTGTTTCCACATCAGCTTTTTCCATAATATAGAGCCGGCCCGTTTCCAATTCCCAGATGTGCTATTTATTTACTCTGAAGCATCTGGATATGATGACCCTGATATGGTCTTGTCACTGCAACGTGGCAAACTTGTGAAAAATCAGAGTGGCAGCCAGTTAACAAGCTGTACTACACTGGCAAGCAGTGAGAACAGTTCAAAGGAGAGACGAAGAGGCGGGAAGGGTGGAGTGGAAATGAGAAAGGAGCAAATTTCATGTTTTCCTACACTGTGCTTTCTAAAGTTACAAATGACTAGTGACATTCAAATTGGAAACTGGGGGTTTCGCTCTTTTGTAAACAGCACCATAAAGACACTGAAGCCTGACAGAAGCCGACCGGGTAGCTGTGAAATGTTAAACACCCTCTCCCCAGGTGGATTCTCTGAAGAGCTCTGAGCTCAGGTGTGATGCTGCAGGTCTTACGCAAAGTCCTGCATCCTCTTAAAGACCCTTGAAATGTCCGCAGACACTAGAATAAGCTGAGAAAGGTGTCTTAAGTTTGCTTCTGAATTTTCCTGCTCAGGAAGGGGCCAGCAGGATGACATTCCATTCAATATTTATGCCTGAGAAAAATATCCCTATTGCTATCATGCTGTAACAGCAAACCTCTGCTGTTTTTTAAAAAATGCAGAGTATGAGGGGAAAAGCAAGCATGCTCTTAAATGCAAGAGTGCAGTGCAATATAAATACAGTAAGCTAAACTGCAGTGCCTCGGTTATGACTGGGGTCTTTGCCTTACATTAAGTACTGCCTTTGAGCCAAGAATCTGAATTTTCTTTAGCGTTACCGAGCTTTTGGTCTTTATGTGGCCCAGGAGAAACTATTGTTAAAGCAGGTGTCAGCATTTGTTTTAAGAAATAATGTCAGTCTCGCATGTGAAGGGCTGAAGAGTCCAAAGACTAATAAAGACAGCAAGGGAGCAACAAAGTACTCTATGAAAGCAGTATGTCACCTAGTTTGAGTTTATTCATGCAGAAATCACCTAGAAACTGAACTGTTTCTCTAACACTGTAGCTTGGCTTCCCTGCTTTCTGCCTATTATTTACATTCTAGAGCTAGTAGGATATGTGTGTTCCCCCTTTAAAACAGAGGTAGGAGACAGGTAGGCAAGACAAAAAGAAAACAACTTTAAGGAGTCTTTCATGGAAATAGAAAGGATGAATGCAGGAAAAAGGGTTGGCCAGCATTGTTTTCTCAAAGCTAATGATATTTCTTGCTTTGTGTTGGAAGAAAGCAATATATGATCCCTGTCTCATGGTAAGAAGAAATGCCTCCCAGATCTGTCCCTCTCTTCATGTCCATCACACACTCACAAGAGCATGTCAGTGAAGGAAAAGTATATATATACACACACATATATATGTATATATGTTTGTATATGTCTTTCCTGCAACACAGAAATCAATTGTTCTTAGGTCATTCCCTTTCCTGTGTTCTGTTTACCATTCATTTAGGCAACAATATATACAACCGAATAAAAAAATCCCAGGAACTGAAGTAGTTCTGTCAAGAGCTGCTGGAAGATGATTAAAAACTTCATAGGAAAAGTTTTTAGAATTTTATTCAGTGAGATTTTTCATCTTCAGATCTTCTTTTCATAAAACTCTTGGGTAGCAATTTTGGTGCTAAAACATATCAAAAAGCTACCTATTACTGCAGAGTTACATAGAGAAGATAAAGTATAAAGCAGAGAAAGATGTTAAAAGAGTAAGTCACTACTGGTCTTACATGACCAAATGCAACACTAAGACACTGGTGATTTTGTCTGATCTCCCACAAGTTCGGATTTTTTTTAGTTTTTAGTTTAAAAAAATCATATCACAACATCAAGAACCTTTTTAAAAGTGCCCAACTTGTAAGAGACAGAAAAGCAAATCCAGGTGCTTCTGATTGGCAGACTCAGAGGCTGAGCAGAGCAGTTCCTATTGCCCTGGGAGCTTGCTCCATATCAGAAGTGGTGTTCTCTCAGTGAGCTGAGGGCCAGGGTGCTGTGATTGTCTGCTGGTAGTGTGCAAAGAGTGGAAATGGGTAAACATCCCTCATATCTTTTGAAGGGAAAAAAAGGCATTTTCCTAACCATGAGAAGCAGAGGACAAGGAGGAGCATGTACTTCCAGCCTCAAGTTCAGTGTGATCTTTTCCAAGTGTTGCACTTTCCCCACCGTTATAAATACAAAGTAGAAAGCTTGTAACCAATGTAAATGAAGCACTCAGACATGAGTATCTGTCTTTTCATAATTTCTTATGGGAAGGTGGCATTTTCAGGCACCCAATGGCTCATACAGTGCTCCAGCACCAAATGGAAGAGGCCCATGTGCCACCTCCCAGAGGTCTCCATAGCACCCATAATTCAAATGTGGTATCATTACTTCTAAACTGGTGCATAATGGTGCCACCCCAGGCAGTGGCAACAGCTACTGACAATGGCTACTACTAACAATGCCTCCCCGAACTGTTTACACAGCAGCAAGATTAAAGCTCCCTGCCACCTCAGTTCATGATAACTATCATTTCCTGAGACCATAAAATTACTGCAAAAATTAAACATGATCTTACCCTGTTGTCAGAAAGCTTTAGAATACTGTGCCAAACAGCTTATCAAACTGTCTGTTCAATTCCTGTGGGAAATGCAAGTGTCACTGATGGGATTGCTATACATGGCCTTTTACTGTTAATGGACATAGCTATTTGGGTGTCTTTTCACTTTGACATGTTGCTGCATACAGTGGTATATCACAGCACATTATGAGTAGCAGAGCACAATTACTGTCCTTTTAAGTCTTGCGAACTGAGCAATGCTCAGTGAAAGCAGCAGGCCAGACACCCTCTTGTTTTGGCCACTGGATAGGCAATCCTCCAGCTACGGCTGTAGATTTAATTTAAAAGAAATTATTATTATTTTATGTAAAAGAAAAAATTTTCTCAAGAGACAAGATTCAAGCTAAAGGTTTTGTAACCTAAACAATTAAGCACATCCACTGCTGTTCACAACCAAGATGTCAGTTGTTAGTGGTGGCAGATTGACCAAATATTTTATGCTGAGTGATATCTATTGTGGACTGAGTCCACTGTCTTTGTGATACATCTGGTACACCAAAGATTTTGAAGCCTGCTTTCAAAACCCAGGGGGCAAGGGCTTTGACATAAAAGAGAAATACAGTGTTTCTGGGGCAGCAGGTTCTCTGCAGGTATCCTGTACCATCTCTGGGTTTATCACTTTGCATGCTCTTTACAAAATCATCCTGGCTCTTGCTGCTCCCTTCTGGAAAGTGAAATGATAGATCATCACCAAACAACCGAATACAAGGGAAATGTTAATCTCATCTAGAATGCTCTGCAGATTAGTACTCCTGCCATCATTCAAGGTCATCACTCTGCTGTAGCCAGAAGGATAATGTCTCACTACACTAAACCATGAGTGCTTTGGCCCCAGGACGGGTTCAGCTAGGTGATGTAATGCTGCAGGCATAAACTATCATAAAATCTCCAACAGGGGGAAATCTGCCTGCAGATGGGTTGCGTTTGAGATGTTGCTATGGTGGGTTGAAGGTGTCTATAATTCCTGCTCTTCCAGGAACATGACCCTGAGTGCCCCTTGATCACCCGGGAGCCTGTGTAATCACTGCCCTTGGAAGACAACCCCTTCCAATGTCAGCAGGAAAGAGGCTTTAAAAGCTCCACCAGAGATCCTGCCAAGTCCAGGCTTCAAGGCAAAGCCAATGCCTTTTCAGAGACCCTCTGAGGTGTCAGCACTGCCTGCTCTCTCAGGAAGAAATGCCCTCGGGAATCCATCAGCAGAGATGTGCATTTCCAGCAGAAGAGGATGACCCAATAGACCAGAGACAGCTCACAGGGTCACTTTCAGCTTGTTTGGTGTCTAAGTACAAACCTATCTAAGGAAACCTGCCATTTCCTCTTGGGCAAGCAGAAGAGCACTGCCTCTGCTTCGACAGATTCTTGATTACCCTTTTATTGCCTATCCTGCAAAGGTCCCATGCTCAGAAACACCCCTTTCCCTTCCTGAAGGAATGAATTTTTTGCTCTATTGAATTTTTTCTTTTTTTAATTATGTGTGTTGGCCTTCTATCTACATCCTTTCTCATCCTTCCAGAAAGGAACTGTAGTCTTACAGGCCACATGAACTTTTCCATAAATCAGTGGTCTTGTTATTTAAAAAAATGATTAGGTAATTCTCATTCTAGAATTTTAGAATACAGCAATCTTAAATAAACTCATTAATTTTGATAAATTAGGGTATTTTTCCTAAGCCAGAGTAGATGCCACAACATACGTCATCTTCCTCTAAGGTCTTTTTCTTTATTATTTTTTTCCAGAGCCTCTACACATTAGAACCTAGCTGGCTTGTTTTGTACATACTATTGGGAGCCACATTTACCCCTGGAGCAATTCCACTTAAGCAGAGGGAATTGCAGGAGGCTGAAACTGATTCCAGCGTGTTAGATGGTCAAAACATTCCTGGTGCTGATAGATTGGCATTTCTAGACCCCAGTATATCTACAAGGAAATTATAATCCCAGGAGTATGACTGGTCTCCATGCCTTTGGGTTTTTTTTCCTGCTGCTCTGAGCTCATTAGTGGAAAAGGGAATTGAGGAAAAGTTTGTCAATCCCTTGACAAAAAAAAAAAGCAGAGCAATACAGCAGTCTAATTTACACTAATAAAAATCTTGGTCTGCACAATCACTGATTATAGCTTCAGCTGGAGTGGAAACAGAACAGTGGGTACTGAGAGTCTACTGCAAACGAAGCAAAGTCGTAAGACTTGGCTGCACTCATCAAAGGCACAGGGTGACCTAAGGCATGCAGAATTCATACCAAAGATCTGTTGGTTTTGCTACAACCAGGGCATTCAGGGAAAGAAGACTTTGAGCTGAAACATAGTCACATATTTTTTGCATGAAAAACAATACAAATTCTGAATTCATAAGTTGTTAGGAGTAGTTTGAACAGCTGCTGGAGTTACCAGCTTTGGACATTGATTACTTAAAATTTATCCCATTTGGTGCTCTCAGGTCTATATAATGATGTTATTATGTCAGCCTTGCCTCTGTTATGTTAGTGGGTTGGTTTTTTTTTCCTGAATAAGAAATAAAGTGCTTGATTCACAAGCAAGAGAGGAGTGTTTTTAATATATTTGTAATTCAAGCAAAACCAATTCCTCTTTCACAGCTAAAGGAGCTTATATCATGTCTGTTGAAGATGAGAGTTTAATGTAAGTTGTAAGTTACATCTGACAATTTCTCAGAAGAAGAACCAAAGCTATGTGGAAAACTGAGGTACTCTCAGTGGAAATATAAAGTGAAAAATGTCAAATGAAGCATCTCATTTTTTCTTCAGGAAGTTAAGAATGAATTCAAATAGTTAAAAGATATTTCAATTGTAAGGGCCTCTTTTCTTTTTTTCCTGAACTGGAAATACTCGATGCTGTAAATGTTTAAAATTAAGATATTGTTCACAAAACTTTCCATAGAGAATCTAAATGTTTTCACTTGAATTATAATTTTCCAGTTTTAAAAAAAAATAGATGTGGGATACTTTAGTTAGGGAAACTTTCTCTACAAGAAATTTTAGCCAGCTCTATCTGGAAGCCATGATAGCTGCAGAGAAGCTGCTGGACTAATACCTAAAATCAAATGAGAACTTGGGTTGGGGTTGTATGGGGCACTCTCCCATAACTGTGTATACTCTTAACTCTTGGTGTGTTCCCTAGCACTAGTTTTGGCCATGCCGATGAGCACTTTCCTGGCCTATGTCCAGTCATGTCTCAGGAGATAATGCATTTGAAGGACCATTGCCAAAATGTTCCTGGTCATAGCGTGGAGGGGGTAAAGTTCATAGGATCATTTGGTTGGAAAAAGTCCTTTAAGATCATTGAGTCAAGATCATTGAATTTAAGACCTTTAAAATCATAAAGTTCACTCATGCAAAGGAGCAGTGCCCTCCCCCCTGGCTGCAAATGGATCCAGTCAGCTCTGTTCAGAAGAACAAACACAACCTATGAGCCTGAGGACTGCAGGGAGAAAAGATGCTATCAGACATAGTGGGATGTTGAAATTATATGAAACCAGCCTGTAGGTTTCCTGGAGTAACACCATTTAAATGGACTTTAGTGAAAACATCCCCTTAAACCTCTAATGCATTAACTTTCCTACAAGGAGAGTTTTCCCTGTTGACCTTCTGGAGTGTGGGCAAGCATATGTGACCAAGGCTGCACATCTGACTCAGTGGATACTGGATACTGGGCTAGTTTATGGTGATGTGTGCTCTGCCTGGGCCCAGCATGCAGTTCTGGAGCACTTCTAGGACCTGTCTGTCCAGTGCAGCTCAGGGTAAGAACATGGGATGTATGGTGGGGGCTGGGGACACTGATGACTTCTCTGTTCACATGGTAGTAACAAGAGAACTGAAAGTTTCCTGAGGGCTTCCTAAAAAGCATTGGGCTGTAAGTCTGGGATATTAGCAAATAAATTCCAAACAGAACATAGGTGTATCCTTCATCCCTTCTAAGGCAGCAGCTATGTCCCTTATTTGGTTGGTGTTTTGCCTTAATGCAGTGCTGGAGTCAACAAAGCAGCTGCTGAGCTGTGGAAAGAGCTGGCACAAGGCTGGGAGAGGAGCAAGAGAGGGGCCAAAGGAGTCTGCAGCTGCTGTGGAAGCAGAGGGTGGTGCATGTGATGTAGGAGACATGCAGCAAAAGTTAGTTCTACGTTCCATTGCAAAGCCATTTAGCTCGTGCCGCTAAGGAAGGGGTTAGAGCAATGGGTACAGCATAAGAAGAGGGTCCCTTCCAAGGCAGACCCTCTGCCTCCTTCATCCATAGACCCTTAGCCCACCCCATTATCTCCACTAAAGCAGGTGAAAACCATGTGCTCCACAGTCATCTGGACTTTTGACTCCAGAGCAACCATTAACCATTTTGGGATGGGTCAGCAGGTCACGTTGGATGGATGTTTGCATATCATTGTCAACCATGCACATCATCAAGGCAGTTTGCCAAAGCTGCTGTATGAGAAGTGACACAATGCTTTTCAGCTGATGAACAGTGCTTTACCATAGTAGCGGGATGTTTCCAGCAATGGTCTGAACCTTAGCCTGAAACAAGAGGAGACTATTTGTGGGGTTGAGCTCCAGAACAAAAAGCCAGAAGTGGGTTCAGTAACATAGCAATAACAAGACACACTTGTACTTTCATAAAAGGAAAAACAATTTTAAGCTAAATTCTATCCTAAGAAGAGGTCCCAGCATATTGCTGCTCTTTATCATGTCATATTTTCTGCATTAAACTATGAGCATGCACAGGAAAAATACTATTTTTAAGAATAGATAATCATGTTTGGTAGATTAGAAAGTCAAATACTACTTTTGGATTAAATATCAAGAAGGTGCCAGGAAGCTCTGTTGAAACCATAGTTACCTGACCTAGGAGGAAAATTGCATGCATTGCTGAACACAAGCATGTCACAGCCACCTTCTGAACTTTTCCTGTGGGCTACCTTTTTTAAAAGGGCTCAGTATCTCATTCTTTAAGGAACTGAAGCCAAGAGAACCAAGGGATATGCAGGTTTAGAAATAACAGTGACAGAGAATGTAGGCATTGTTGATACAGACTGGGGCATTTGAAGAGCACGTAGTTCAACACAAGCAAAGGTAGCAAAAGGCTGTGTGGCCTTACACAGACCATTGGTGGCTGTGCTGTACCTGTGAGCCCCCGCCTCACCCAAACTGCTGCAGGCAGGCAGCACAACTCTCCTAACAAACTTGATGGCTGAGTCTTAAGCTAAGTTTGCAGGGCTTGTAGGACCTAGCCTGACCTGGTTAGTGAAGCTTAGATGACAATAAACACCACCCAGCCTAGGAAGCCTGAAATGATCCATAACCATCTGAGAGAGGAAGACAACTCCTCTTCAGGATCTGTCCAGACTTGTTCCACTTCTGGGTTAATTCCCAGGTGAATCCAGGAGAAGTCTGGAGTTTTCTGCCCAAAGCAGCCCTTATAGACATTATCTCCCAAAGCACACCCTTGGGAAGAGACAGACACAGTGCACTGTGTCCTGTGACCACACAGAGAAAGCCAAGCATGCTGATAAGAAACTGGAGCACATGCCTTGTTTTGTTCTTACTTCTTTCTCCCTATCAGAAGTCTTGAACTGTTGCAACTACACTAGTCAAGTCAATGTTGAACAGTGTAGACATTACTTAATAAATAAATAAATGAATAGATTTAGTATGCTGTAACAGTTAAATGGCCACTCAGTGAAATAATATGGGGTTCAACCTATTACTGGTAGCAGCTCAGACAACTCAGGACTGATATTCAGTCCTACCTTCAAGTGAGGGAAGTAAAAGCTCATATATGAAGTGTAAATGTATATACACTGTGCTGAAGATTGGCTGTGACAACAGGAATAATGTCAATTAAGCTCCAGCTGCGATCAAATTACTCGCAT
>NW_010184650.1:0-5357 GCF_000695765.1 Mesitornis unicolor | reverse complement strand
ATTCCTGCATCTTGAGAGAGAACAGCAAAGAAGTCAGTTTCTGCTTCTTCAGAGCCTGGCTCAGTGGGAAGAATATGGCTTATTTTGTGACCAAATCTCCATAGCTCGCACAAAACTTTCTCTTCAGCCACTACAAGGTTCTCACTTAGATTTCATCAACTGTAGAGGATAGTGCAGAAAGAGAAGCATGGGTTATAAAAAAACCACCAATCCATCAGTCAGGAAAAGCATGAGAAGAGGAAGAGCTGTGTATACATTCATATATGTCATTTGTGAGATGTAATTATATTTGATAAAATAAAAGAAGATAACCACACTCATCTTTTCAGAAGAATGGCTTGCTAGACACGTGTCACCTAGCAACTAGACACTGATTTCTCCTCATGCCTTTAAACCATCACTAGCATCCCACCATCTTTACAGCTTTATCAACACTTATGCCTGTTTGCTGAACCATGGAGTTACATCAGGAAGTGATTCACCCTCCAATCTGGGTCCTATAAATTACCTATTAACCCTCCTTTCCCCTTCCTTGAATTAAATAGCAAAGAAAGTGGATTTCTGTTTAAATTTTCATATGATTATGTATTGACTTAACACAGATAAGGCTCTCAGAAAAGCTTGGGAAAATCAGCTGAACAAAGAAACCATGGAGTTACATCAGGAAGTGATTCACCCTCCAATCTGGGTCCTATAAATTACCTATTAACCCTCCTTTCCCCTTCCTTGAATTAAATAGCAAAGAAAGTGGATTTCTGTTTAAATTTTCATATGATTATGTATTGACTTAACACAGATAAGGCTCTCAGAAAAGCTTGGGAAAATCAGCTGAACAAAGATGTGCAAATTGTTTTGCTGGGATTTGGGAAAGATTAAAGCTGCACTGCTGATAATTGCCTATATCAACGCAGAATAAAAACCTAACCAAGTATTAGAGGGTCAACCAGTATCTAACCACCTAGGAAGTGTCCTTTTAAGACCCAATGAATAGGATGAATGTTGCTGTGCAGCTGTTGAGTCATCCCACCAGCCCAAGTGACACTGAAGCAAAAAGCCAGGGAAAGCAGAGCTGATGCATCATCCTGTTGTCATTCTGCAAACATGGCATGAGGCTGTCATGTCCCACATAGAATACAAGCATCTACTTGTACCACTGCTAGATAACAACCACCTTTCTACCCGCAGGGCCAGGCTGCCAGGCCTTCAGCTGGTCCTTGCAGACAGATTCAGCAAGACAGGCAGGACTGGGGCAGGCTACTCACCATGGTGGGTGGAGTCCATCCATGCTGCTCTTTAGGACTGACAAAACACCTTAGAGGAATGTGCAATTTGCACATCTTTGTTCAGCTGATTTCCCCAAACTTTCCTGAAAGCCTTATCTGTGTTAAGTCAATGCATAGCCGTATGAAAGACCCAACAAGGGCATGCCCTCTCCTGTATGCTAACTCCAGACTGATGTCTCCAAGGCAGCACTGCCCTGGGACATTCCCCAGGATCTCTTCATGGTCTAAGAGGAAAGGGGCTGCTCTGTGGGATTCATCTGGCCTTACAAGTTCACTCTGCTCATGGGCAGGGGAAGGAGATGAGAGCACTGAGCAGGCTGCACACCCATCTGGGGAAGAGTAAGCTTTCTGCTGAGATTCACCAGCACCTCCCTGAGTACTCTCCGGCCTATAATGAGTAGGGGTGGGCCTCACCATTACAGATGGTAACTGGAAGCCACTGATGGAGTGGGAATTCAGCTTGGCTGACAGACTCCACAGTGAATATCTGCCAAAGGACAACTAAAAGACTGCAAAGGATGGACTATTTAAACACTGTGAATACGTTTGTCTGAACCTTGTCTATAATGCTGTTCCCACTTCAATCTTAACATTATCTGACAGAGTCAAAAAAGCTACCTGGTTTGACCAGCTCAGAGGTGGAGTTGGATTTATAACTGCAGGAGTCCTGAATCTCTGTCAGCTTTACCCATGACATTAGATTAAGTTGCTTCTCATAACCAGAACAGACAAAAATCATGCCTATTCAGCCCCTCTCCAGTCTCAGAAACCTCAGATTCAGCTCTTAATCAAAAGTAACATCACTTTTCTAAAATCTTGTTACAGCTTTCTGTACAGGTTACTGTAGCACTTGCATCCCTCTGGGGGAGAACATTATTCCTCCTCCTGCTCAGTCACCACATCCAGCCACTTTGTAAGCTACTTTTCAACCTGGGCAGAACCTGCCAATTCCTTTTAAAAGGGTACCAAAACAACTTCTTCAGCTGAGACAGAAAATAAAAGATTTCCGTTTCCTGGCACATGCAGGTAGCCTTTAATCACTGATCTGGGACATGAACACTCAGGCTGACACCTGTGATTCGCAGCTCCTGGAAATGCCACATAGGTTTTGTAGCAAAGGGGTGAAACTGAGCAGAAGGATGATTCTGGCATGGGAACTGCTCCTTTGCAGGTGATCCCTTGATTACCCTCTGTCCTGTCACCAAACATCACTCAGCTCTCTACATGTGCCCTTTCAAACAGTTCTCTCTCAGGGAAGCATCAATAAAGCAAACACTTGTAACTGTTTTTAATAAGGAAAGGCCATAAACAAAGGCTTTGCTATGAATGATACATTTTGATTTTCAATATTTAGAGAAATATGTCACTATCTATTTACATTGCTGCTGGTGTTCTGTTTCATCACCAGCTAGCTAGCTCAAGAGAAAGGTTGAGATTTTAATTATGCAATACTACCTAGAAAGTATACCAGAAACAGCTCACAAAAATACAGAATTTGTTAATATACATCAGGAAAATTAACAAAAGATTAGGTCTTTGGTAAGTATCATGATTTGCTAAGCCTAGATGTATTAGACTATATTTCTGCCACATAATCCTAATTAAATTGATTTACATCACTAGATAATCTGAACTCCATAAAGTAGCTATTTTTAACTTCTGAAATAAATTTTATTCCCTTTTAGAATTTGGTTAGTACTTTTCACTTTATTACAGACATTTGCTCTTCAGTATTACTGAAGCCCTGAAGGAAGGCAGGCATTTGAAACATTGGAGCAACAGGATATTTGGATCACTGAGAGACGAGGACTTTTATCAGCCCTGTCCTTCAGTTAAGTATGATCAGGTAGTACGATGCTGAGGGATAGGGCTGCTATTTGTGTAATCAGGAGGTAGAGTACTGAGTTTACTTTATAAATAAAAAGACCACAGAATGCTTGCTTGGTCATTCATCAGCCATGTACCATTGGACTATTTACAGCCACCAGCCTGCTCACTTTAAATGAGATGTGGGTCCATCCTAGCAATCCTTTTGCTAGAAATTCCAGTTTGAATTTTGGAATTAATAGCAGTCCTACAATTTCCAGGGTTCGTGTCTATCAATCAAAATGTTAGTCTAAAAAGTTGTCCAAGAGAGACTGAGAAGACACAAGAGCATCCCCTCATGTGCCCCACAAACCGGTTCTGAAGTCCTTTCTTTTCAATCATACCCAAAAGCCAAGCATCAGTCAAGGGCCTCATAGTGAAGAGAAGTGCAAGTGATAAAGCACAAAGTTGTTTTTCTTGCTTGGTGGCATTTCAGCCCATAGAAGTTGTGTAGAACTAATACAGACAGATGTTAGGTGTCTAAGCAGGAACTGCGAGGACAACTTACAAGAAGCTTAGCCAAAAGCAAAGATGTCAGAGATGCTCAGCTCATGTTTGGGGTCAGAGCATGTTTCATTCTAAATCACATTCGATACAGACATAAACTCAAAATCTTTTGCTACCTGTCCAGTAAACTAAGCTGCAATTATATATATTTAACATAATGAGAAAGTCTCTACATTATTCCATGGGAGACCCCAAAGGTGATCTGAATTTTGTACTAAAACTCCTTTTAAAAATGTTTCTGATTAGACAGTCATTTACACATGGAGATGACGGAAATCTTGATCAAGTACAATTGATCAAATTTAGGTGCAGAAACAAGACATGAGATTTTAAATCACAGTTATTATCTTTTAGGAGAGTTAGAGATACTGGCTTCCAAGCACTGAGCATATTAAATGTGTTTTGCTGCTCCCACTGGAATAAAAAGAAAGCAGCAATATCTTAAAAACAAGTGCTACACTTCAAAAATTGTTTGGCATTTTCCTTATATTTCATATATATATATATATATAAAAAATACCTTGGTTTTATTACAAATCTAGCATTGTCTGATACTAGGACACTACGAGTTCTCCTTGGACAGCCAGTTTCAGCCTTTACAGAATAATTTATAAAAGCATTCCAATAATTGTCAACAGTCTTTTATAATATAGGACTTTTTCCTTAAAAAGTGAAGCAATCCTTCTTCTATGCACACTTTGACTTCAGATTAACAGCTCCTTTGGACCACATTATTCACTTAGAACCCAAACTAGGTCTAGGTACAAATCTCAAACTGTTGAATAGAACTGCTGACTTAGCTCTTCTTTGAAACACGTTTTATGTTTGCTTTAGTTCATTCAAATTAGAGAACAAGTACTCTCTTCTAAATATAAAAAAAGACATTTTCAATTTTAGTATTTCTTTGTAAAAGCAGTAACATCTACCATTGCATGGAAATGAGTCAGGGTGTTTGCAGTGGAAAGGCAGTTGTGTGTTTCTCCTGATTTTCCACCTTCAAGGCTCATGCCTAGAGTGAATTTTTTCCTTCCCTCTGTGAAAGATGTTCATCACCCACTGTGCTCCTGGTACTACTTGAACTACTTCAGACCCTTGTCCTGGTTTACTGGGACAGAATTTAGAGTCAGGTTTTTTTGTTCAAGAAAACTGCAATTTTTAAAGGACTACGACACACTGTTTCATGTGAACAAAGTGCTAAGTCTTTGTTATAGGTTTCAGCTAATGCTGGTATGTGAGGCTCAAGTTCTGCACCAGTCTTGAGATAAACATGTGCAGAGGCTGCTAACCTGAAACCCAGGGTAGTTGACTGCAAGTTGACCCCAGGATGACCAATTTAGTATTATTCTGTACCATAAATATCACATTCACTATAAATCGGGGAGTTTGCTGGGGACGGCTCTTCTTCTCCCTTCTTCCTTCTTCCATGGCTGACATCTTGAGAGGAACTTGTCTACTGTTCTACCCTTAAGGCCTACTCCCCCACAGTATTAGCTGAGTATAACCCTATGTACTTTATATTATTGCTGTTATTAATATTACTTTTTATTATTATTATTATTTTATTAAATCCATTTATGTTTCAACCCACAGATCTCCTTTCCTTTTCCCAACTCCCCTCCTTGGTTGGGTAAGAGTCATCAGGTGCTAGTGCGACTGTATAAACCACTATAACACAGTCTCCTACAGCATCCTCACAGCTAA
>NW_010184649.1:100793-104068 GCF_000695765.1 Mesitornis unicolor | reverse complement strand
GATGTCCCTTCCAACTCCTAATATTCTGTGAGGGTGACAGACAGTGATGCCAGCGAGACACCAACACAGCCTCGCTGGAATCAGGCTGTGTACGAAGAAAAGAGCTTTCTTGTGCACTCAAGTATGACTTGCTGTAGTGGCAGGTCCCCTCTACCCAAAAGCAGAGCTTGGTCCCCCTGATGGCAGTACACCAGAGCTGGGCATGGCCATGACCATGGTGGGCAGACAAGGCAGAGGAGAGGCACACCAGGATGCGTCTCCATAGGACTCTTCTATTGGATGTTCAGCAGATATCAAGCTGAACATCCAGAAAGGTTTACAGTTTAGATACTCATCATGTTAAAAACAAACAAGTCTTCTTCAGTCCACTTCAGATGCACTATCCCTAGTTTTACTTGATACCCACATGCTTTTCTATTGGAAAAAAGCAGTCAGCAATCATTTCTGCTCATCAACTCTGAATCCTATCCTAGTTACCGTGTCTGCACAAGAAGTATTTCCAGACCTTGATCATCCATCTTACCTCTCCCTGAACCTTTTCCCAATCTTCCCTCTCCTGCCAGAATTGGTGGCAGACCAGAGCTGTGTGCAGTACTCATGACATAGACGCACCCTCTATCATGGTGTAATACTGTCTGCTGTTTTGTTCTCTGCTTTTCTAGCAATTCCTATAATTTTAATTCGCTTCCTTTGACTGCCACCGAGAACTGAGTTGTTATTTTCATCCAGCTATCTATTATAACCACAAGATCTCATTGGCAAGGAGTAATATCCAGTGCAGAGCCCATTACCACCTACATAAAAGTTAGGATTGTTTTCCCCCAGATGAAGGCAGCACAGGAAAATGGAAGGACTTGCTCAGAAATCAGGGCGCTGTTGTCCTCCGTCCTTAAAGTTAGGATTGTTTTCCCCCAGATGAAGGCAACACAGGAAAATGGAAGGACTTGCTCAAAAATCAGGGCACTGTTGTCCTCCGTCCTTCGGCTATCCTGAAGTCCTCTGCCCTTTTGAAGGGGTGCAAAGGTTTCCATACTGTTTTCAACTGGTTTGTCTCATTTCTGTCTGAAACTCCTCACTGCACAGGCATTTCTGGCTCCTTGCCTTGGAGAAGTTAAGACAAAGGGCTTTCAAGGAAGGAGTGGCATATAGAGTTACCTCAGCGCTGTGTTTTAAGACACGTCTTCAGCTTTTATGCTCGCTCTCCCCCTTTTTCTACACCAGCATTGATTACAGTGGGTAATTGTTTTCTAATTGGCCTGCAGCTGCTTATCTATCTTAGATAATTAAAGAGAAAAAGAAAAAGAAGGAATGAGAAAAGAAAACGGAACTTTATTCTTAAGTAGCTGCCTACTGACTGCCTCAATCGATAGGGAGGTCACTTTGGGCAGATACGCAAGCAGGACATGTCCTTGACTGAAATACACACTCTGACAGACCCAGCGAGACACTGCCCAACCTCTCACTCCTGCTTCTGCCAAGTCCCCTCTTTATTTCTTATTACACCACAGTTTCGACAAACTTGGTTGTATAGTATCTGCGTGAGACATTGCAAGACTGACAAAATCGTTCAGTCCAGCGACACTGCATTGGAGTACACCACCCAACCATCAGTCTGTGTTCAAGAGGCGGCAGCAGCAACAGCAATGAATGTCAGAGGGTGCTACAGACTGCTTTATCTGTGCTGGCAGAAGCATGCATGAACTCAGTATCTTCAAGATCTCTACTCCCCTGTCAAGTTGGATTGAAACCAGACAACGAAACTATTGACTGCTCAACCACGGGACTAGAAAATCATTAGAAAGGGTGGAGACAGAGCACAGTGTGACTGCACAACCAAACTCCTTTGCCAACAAAGGCATCCCAGAGCTTTCTCATTGCAAATATACTGGATTTCACCTTCAAACTCACCCACCTGTATTTAATAGTAAGTGCATCGAGGCATTCCGTCTTCTCACAACTGCTGACACCAGTCATAACTCAGACCTGATTCTAGAAAGAATTCTTGCTGCCAAAAGAAATCAAGAAGTTTTCCACCAAGCTTAGGAGTTCAGTATCTGGCTCTACTTTGTAGTAGAGCCTAGAGTCAAAATCCAGCTCCATGCTAGCTCAGGTAGAAGAGGTCACAGAGAGTCTTTGAAAGGTGACTCAAAGCAGCTGGACTGACATGGTAGGAGGTGTTAGACCTGTCTCAGTCTGCTACAAGTCCCGTCTGAACAGCTAGTGCATGTCTACATACCTCAGCCAACTAAAAAACATTTTCATGGCAAGCATAAAATATCACCCCCCCACCATGGCGTGTCTCCCACCAACTATGAAAACCTCACAAAACAGCGCAGATAACTCATTATCAGAGTTGACAAGAGAAGTGAATGAAGGTCTGTAGGTTAATCTATCGGCACAACTTTGGTTTTGCACTTGGGCAAGACACACAATTAAAAGATTGTCCTCCTATGAGCAGAAGTTCTGACTACCTTTGAACATCCACCTAGCACAACTTACAAACACCAGGATGCTAGGTTTGAGAGATGGCTCACTCTTTTGCAGAGGCCAGAAGAAAGTGTAGCATTTAAGTTTCAAGCAGACTAGAGAGAAGGGGTGGAAACCACCTACTACAGAAACCACGGCAGAGATTCATTTGTCCCGCTGTAGATGTTCTGGATGTCACTGGATCCATGAAAGCTGCCGTACATATTCCCCCATAAATAATGGAGAAGAAATATGCCTTTCTGCTTTCTCTTAAAATCAAAAAGAGACCAGAAAAATCTCATTTCTGATCCCATGAAGGGATCTCAGCTGGCCAGCTCAGGTCAACAGCAAGGACCTGTGAAGGTACACAAGATCAAAGCCCTCTCCAGGCTAGACAAGGGATTCTGCTGAAGCTTGAGCATGGGTTAAGCTGCCTACATTGACCTCACCTGTCTAATTTCTGTGTGCAGCACCCAGAGACCTCAGCAGAGCAACCCTGAGTTGACACACACGCCAATCGAGAGGTGACTTTCACCACGTCATTCCCAAAGATGACCTGGTGGTACTGTCCAACCGGCAACCCCAAATTACATTCTCTAAGCACACAGTATGATAAAAATTCATAATCAACTTCAGCAAAGTACTTTTAAAATAAAATATAAGGTTTTATTTGTTCTTTCCCCACTCCCAGCAAATCATAATGGAAATGTTCCAAGCAGGAACCTTCTTTGTGTCTGTGCATGTAAAACTTCCAAGTACATGCTAATTCAGTGTAATTATGGATTTACTTCACTGGCCACATCACTAAT
>NW_010184649.1:90580-100762 GCF_000695765.1 Mesitornis unicolor | reverse complement strand
GCTTTTCTTTCCCTGCCCACATCACTAATGCCGGTGCCAGCCAATATTTGCAGCTCAGGGAACAAGGGAAAAGCAAAGCAAGGTTTTCCGTGCTCTCACCCTTCTCAAACCCCGTCCCTGCGTCCCCATCCATTCAGAACTCTGCGTGCAGGAACACCGCAAAGATAACCTGCTCTTTATTTGTACAATTTATTAGATAATCTCCTTCTAATCAAGAACTAATTAAAGGAAGTGAATGCTTGGTTGGAAACGGGGATTAAAATGTGGATAATTATCATAAATGCTACATTTGTTGTTCCAGCCTGCTCCGTTCTCCTCCTTCCCTCTCCCTTTCCCCTCAAGTTCCTCTCCCAGGCTGCTCCTGATAATGCTCAGACTGTCTCAGAAGGGGTTTGCTTTCACGATCAGTTATTTTCTTTTTGCCTCTCTGGCTAATGTTTCATTTGTGTGAGAACATTAGTGAGAACTATTTTCTTTCCCTTGTAAATTCATTTAGACGACAGTGACAGAAGGTGGGGAGGTGGCAGCTGCAGAAAAAAAAAGAAACAGGAACATTAAACTGAAGCTTATAAATTATTTCATCTTCTCCAGACAATCCAGATCTGTCACTGCTCTGTGTGTGAGGGGATTTTTTTTTTCTTTTGTCCAAGAGTTCCTCACAGGCACAAGACATTGATGTATGTGGGAGCCTGATGGGAGAGTCTCTTCTCTGCGCAGCTTTCCCTGCCGCACCTCGTGCTGCCAGCTCACCTGCCAGAGCTGCTGCCTCTGCTAGCAAGGACCATGGCCACAGGCCTCCTCGGACACACTATCTAGGTCACAGCCAGCAAGGAAATACTTTGTTTAGTTTAGTTAGCTCTGTTTGGCTAAAGCACATTTTTAAGCCTGTATCCATGCAGGCAGAGCCTATTGCTTTGTCACAACATCTGGTCAGGACCACCCCTTGATCAGACCCAGGTTTTGTGAAGCAGAAGCAGGAAGGACTTCATGTCCAGCCACACCACCTTCAAATGACTTTTTTTGGCCAAGAAGCACTTACATTAGATTGACATGAGGCTGCATTCCCACAGTGACATCCTGCAAGCCCAAGGCTGATGACCCAATAGATGGCAAGGACAGATGCTGCAGGATGCAGAGCAGCTCCTCTCTCCCTGGAGCAGATGTTAACCATGAGAACACAAATAATTACTGCTTTAAAAATGCCCTTATATAAGAGAAAGTGAAAGATGCAAAAAACCACCAGCAACGCAGGGAGCAGGCCCCTTGACAGCTTGATGCCAGAACAAGATCAGGATGTCGGCATGGCCAACAGGCAGCATAACAGTGGTGGTTTTTCACAAAATGCATTGGATAATTCTACATTGTGTCTGGATTTTTTGAGGCTAGGCAGTAAACAAAGAGATAAAAGCACAGAAGTGTAAGGCAGATTTCTTTTTCTTTTCTTCTGAAGAGGAGAAAGGCTTTTCCTGCCTAACCTGTACCTATCATGTCATGGTCCCTCCAGATAGCATTTCACAAAACACCCCCAATCAGCCCTCCAACTTTTAATGTGAGTGATGCCCTGGGGAAATGAGACAACCCCCAGCTGGCAAAACACACAGTGCTTTGAAACACTGTCATTCAGTTTGCTTAAGTGATTTTGCTTTGGTAGTCCTTCCAACAACCCTATGAAGAAGCACTGCTCAGACCATGTTTGTTAGGGGCTGGGTGGGCACCAGAAAGGGCACAGAGAGGTTTCCTTGTTCCACACCAGTATCAGCTATTGCACAACCACTGCCATCAGTGATTGCCCCCATTAAATGGGGACAGCAAGTCAGTTCTTTGACAAAGGGCACGGATTTATATGTTGATCCACTCCATGACTTTAGGAAAGTACCTCTAGCTTGAAGCCAGGCTCAGCTTTGGCACAACTCAAACCACACCAAGCACACACATTTTGCCCCTGTCATAGATCAGGGATCTTCTGATTTACATTCATCCAGGAGAGAAGCACTGTGTACAAATCCACAAGGCGTTTGCATATTATTATTTCTGAAAAATCTGAACTATTATATTTCAAAGGGATATGTAATGCATAAGCGTCTAGGCTCGTATATCTTTCTCATCATCCCTTCTGCCTTGAAGTAAGGTCTTGCTCTCTAAGAATCTAGACAAGAATAACACTCGAACAAAATGAAAAACAACCTGGCTGGTGATATGTATAAAAGATGACATCCTCAGAAATCCCAAACTTCAAAGGGGCAGCTTTCAGCTCATGACTATCCACTTCCTCCAGCCCTCAAGGCTAGTGTCATAATTTTAAATCCACTGGAATCATTTGATCTCTCCAAATGGCAGCTCAGTGGTCTAGCACACTTCTGGATGTCAAAAAGGTATGCACTGCCACCAGCAATATTCTGCAGGGGTTAGTCTTTGAAAGGACAGATTGAGGTGAAACAATCAAAAAATTCAGTGGGTGGTGGAGGGAAGGATATTTAAAATGACAATTGAGTGCTGAGGGATTTTGTGGTCCAGCTTATGCCACGCTGGAGCGCAGGGTTGATGGCACAGAGGGGCGTCAAAGGTTCCCAGGTGTGACGGTCACGCCAGCATGGGGCATTAACCTCAAAGGACTCCTCCGAGGCTCATACAACAGCCTGTGGCTCATGCAAGAGGCAAGTGGAGCCTGTCCACAGCATTAGGGAGAGCATGTGAGACTAGTCGCAAGACCACAGGTTTTCTTTGCATCCTCCCAGCAGCATGGGGAAGCCATCGCCCTCCTCCTCACCCTCTCTGGAGCATGCTGGAAGTACCAGCTCTGCCCCAGGACACACAGGGAGCTGGTGAAGAGGAGGGGACAGGAGAGGCTGCCAAGATAAGTAATTGGATGCCTGCTGCTGAGAACTCTTAATTAGAGGCTTTTCAGCAACTGAATGTTTATATAGAGTTAATGTATTTACTTTGATGTATACACACTATAATAAAGGAGCACCCTTTCTATGCTCTGGCAATTAAAGCAGTGTATTGCAAACAGACCCTCCGCCTCCCACAGACAGACTCAGGCACAGCAACTGCAAGGAGCCAGCCTGAAACTGGCTGCTCTCCCCCTCCCCATGCCCAGAGGTGACCCACAGAGCATCCCAGAGAGATGGGATGGCAAAGCAAATGCTCGTGGCTGCAGGGTTCCCAGGGCAATGCAACTAATTCTGTGGGTCCCTTCATGGAAGTGGGCTCAGTGGGTGAGAAACTTTACCTGATCCAGCCTAGAAATCACTAAACTGAGCAGAGTTTTCATACTGAAGACTGGAAGAAATACCTCTTTATAAGAGGGCCACTGAATTGTGTGCCGACGGCAGTTTCTGAACAGATTGAAGATGCTGCGTTGCCACAGTTTAATAGAGTGAGCATTTATTCCTGTGTGGGAGAAACACTCCATTATCTGGTTTATTAATTGTAAGTTAAGTAATGGGAAGGTGCCCAGAGCAGGAGATGAGCCCTCATCGCTTGTTATTAGCTTAGAAACCAGCAGAAATAGAATAACTGAAGATAAATTATCACAAGTGCTGCCCCGAGTACCGCAAACTGACAGATCTGCTCAGAGGGGAATTCACAGAGTGCTCTCGGGGGTGGGAAACGGCAGAGATAACAACAGTCGGTCCAATTTTATTTCATTTTTTTTTTAAATGAAAAGATTTCATCATCTTTGATTTTGAACATTACTTTTCATGGCTGGGATCACATGGATCTTCATGGCTGAGAGGGTATCCCTGCTTCTGCAGGAAAACTCAATTTATTAGTCTATCACTGGGAAAGCGAGACAGGCTTTGCATTGGTAGCACAAAGCCGCACCAGCAAAAAAGAAAGGGTTGTGGTTTTTTAAAAAAGCAACAACATTCAGCTGCAAACACACTGGCCTGCTTACTGCAGGGCTGCAATAACCTCAAAAATACAGGCAACGTAATTAGCATTGGAATCTGGAGCAGGGATGGGAGTATCTATAAAATTAGTTTAACAAGAACCTCGAGCAGCAGTCAAGAAACCAGAAAAAATTAAAAGATACATGAGCCTTGAATCCTAGAGAAGTCAAAATATCCAAGTTTCTCAAACATCATAATAGCTACCAGACCTAAACAAGTAAAATCCAGCTACTTGCTTGGTATCCACATTCATTTCCCCAAAAGACATCTTCCAGTGGTGGCCATATATTCTCAGTTTGCTGTCTCCCACTGCCTAGGCATGGTTTTGAGCAGATTGCCCATCCGAGCAGAGCACTCCTGTGCACTACTCAACTACAGGGAGAAATGGGATGCAACTACCCCTGTAGAGAGGAAAGTCTTGGATCTGGAGGTGAGAGCAGGGCACCACAGAAGTCACCGTAGCATTTATCAAACAGGCTGGCAATTCAAGAGGAAAGCAAAACACCACGATACACAGCACAACAGGCCAGCCAGCCAGCTAGCGTGCCATTACACCGGAGAAATTTAACTAAACTAATGCATCTGGGGCTATAAATCAGAAGAGGCTAAATTAAAACAGAAGGAGAAAACAGACACTCCTGTCCTTAATGTCATTTGCCTAGAAGGCTGATCCAAGCAGTGTTGTCGCAGCACATCTTGCGTTTTTACCTGCAGTTCTGTAATGAAAGGTAGGTATAAGGGAAAAGGAGAGACCAGGAGACTGAGCCAGCACACTAATATTAGCTAGAACCAGCTACAGCCAAAGGCTTGGTTTAATCTCGGACAGTGGAGCTGAAACCCAACCAGGGTCATCGCCTGATCTAGAAGAACACAGAAGTATCTGAGGCCGTTCTTCACCCATGTAATCATGCTCTGCTCCCCACGGAGGCAGTCTCTATCAGGAAAATACACATTTCTGGATCCTCCACACAAAGGATCCAGTTCCAGGTTACTCCTTTTCCTAGTGGTTTACAGCAGTTAAAAAAAATAATTAAAAATGGGGCTTTTATTCACATGCATTGCTTTACAACCAAATACCAGTTTGTAAGAGAGTTGGTAACCTCTAAGGAATTAAGTGATCTTATTTTAGTTGCTGCAGCATATTCGCAGGAGAGCTTCAGGACCCTGAAGTCATCCCCATAGCCCAGAAGAAGCCCTGCTCCACCACAAAGCCCTTTTAAAAGAAGTTTTACAAAAGTTGTGCCACTTTCAGAGTCTTAGCTCTTCAGGTACGCATCTCACTCCACACTTCATTTATTCTCCTCTAGAAATAAAGCAATAAACACTTTCATCTACATCCTGCAACAGAGCATCCCAGATCCAAGCTCATTCCCAAAAGTATTTGTTTGCAAGACAAAAGGCAGCCTGCTCCTGGCCCTAGAGGACTCCAATCACACCATATCTAGCTCAGTCTCTTCACTTGCATCTATATCATGACTTAAAACAGAAGAATTTCTTAACAGAGTAGCAGCGCTCTAAGAAACTAATTAGCTCAAATCTGCTTCAGCATCCACAATCTCCAGTATTTCTTACCTGCTATCCCAAGTTTTTTGGGTTTCCTCAACTTCAGCTCCTAGAATAAAGCAAAAAAACTTCACTAGTGCTTCATTCTTGTTTTTATAAGTTCTTGCAGCTACAAAACTGTTCACGTGTGGCTAGCTACGGCAGCCCAATCAGGTCTCTCTAAAGAGATCCTTTCATTGAAGTGGATCCAGGTGTACCTTTTGATT
Source organism: Mesitornis unicolor (assembly GCF_000695765.1). Classification (NCBI taxonomy): domain Eukaryota; kingdom Metazoa; phylum Chordata; class Aves; order Mesitornithiformes; family Mesitornithidae; genus Mesitornis; species Mesitornis unicolor. Next base: position 95,097 of record NW_010184649.1, on the reverse strand, counting down.
TCTTAAGGTGCTTTCTTTGCTGCGTCTTCCCAGAGAGGGTACTCTACCGCTAAATTGCTTAGCAATTGAAAAATGCTTTGCAAACGCTGTATTTTCCTACACCTATCTTGTAACTTTGAGGATATACAACTGATTTGAAAGTGCCAGGTTTTAAAAAGGAGTGCTTGGTTCATTGGTACTACCTAATACCTCAGAGGTAGATGAGCTTTGGTGAGATGAAAGGAGATAAGATGTGCCAGAGAAAAGCTTTCCTTCATGTTACCTCTATATGTTGATAATATGGGTTATTACTTCATCGCTTTCTGTCATGGATAAATTGCAAGGCTTATATATGAATATGCAGCACCTGCCATCAATACAAGCATTTTTTGCCTAGCTACAGCTGCTGATGGGTGCTCTGTGTCCTAATCTCAGCTGAGATGGGAACAAGGCTTCCTAGTTACACCTTACCTGTGGAAGATGATCCTATCTCTCTGACTTTTCCCTCTCCAGCCTGGCTTGCTCAGCTTCCAAACTTAAGACTATTTGTGCTTAATAAAATGGTATTTTTCATCACTTGCGAGCATTTAATGCTGTTCCTGCAGGGACAGGTGCGTTCCTCTGTAACTCCATCCCTTTGTCAGTCTCCTCTGCAGTGTCCTGGAGGGGTGAATAGCTGCACTGCAGCGCTAAAACTTTTGCAAGGATGTAGCCTAACTGGCTGACAGGTAGAGCTAGAGTGTGCTGAAGACATGGCAGGGACATCAGTATTGGAGGTGGGGGAGGTGGATGCCAGGCAAAAAGATCCACATCAAAAGGAGCTGGTCCCAGCTCTTTCTCTTACTAACGCTAATGCTGCTGAGGCGATTTTGTCTTGGAGAAAGCTCTCACATACACTGTGATTTTGTGAGAGGCAGGTACCAGAAAGGTAGGCAGGATGAAAATCAATCAAGATTTGTCACATACACTGGAGAACTCATTTTTATGAGATAAATGCCTTCAGAGGAAGCGTTGGTAGACACCTACCACATGTTCAGCATGCTTAGTGGCAAAGTGTGCAACATTAATCACTGTCACTTGAGGGGGCCAGGTTCCAGCTGAACCATCTTCCAAAATTCCTCCTTCAGCCACCCTCACCCCATTTCCCTCCCTGTCCACTGGCAGGAAGACGAGCTGCATTCACGCTCCTGTGAACATGCAAATCAGGCTGATGCTCTTGGCAGCTGCCATACCAACCTGTATGGTTACACTGAATGGACTCTCATTTCACACAAGATAATTAGCAGTGTGGGCCAAAATGCTGCTAGAGATGGCTGCTGCCTCTTAAGAGATTAAGTTCATGTGCTGCTGTCCTACTGCACTGGGACATTGCCTTTTAGAAGCAGTCAGGAAAAGATAAAGTGATGAGCTTAGTAAAACCCTCTTCTCAGGGCAATTATCAGCAGGGAGTGAAGATGGCTTCATGGGCCAGGCTGATTGCTGATCTCTCAGGAGCCTCAGCTCTGCTGAAAGAGTGACATGGGATCAGGTGAAGATCATGGGAATCCCACAGCAGCACTGGAACAGAGGAGCCTGCAAGCACCCAAGTTGTCCAAGTTATAGAAGGGGGAAAATTATGTGCTTCCATGACATTATCTCCAGCCTTCTCCACCTGATTCCTGCTCCCCATAACATTTCTTAATGCAGTGCCTCATTTGCTGTTGTAAGGCTTTGTTGTGTCTTACACTCACCCATACTGAAGATGAGTGAGGAGACTTCATAACAACAGGGTGAGGGGACAGCCCTGTCCTGAGGTGGGGCATTCATGATGGACTCCTCTTTTTCCACGTGTCAGCCCATTTTTCAGGCTGAGATGTTTTATTGTCTTACTGGGGATCTTGTTCTCACATTCTAATAGCCTGAATTATGGGTCTCAGTTCTTATTTTCAAGGTGTATCCCCAGGTTGTCACATTGGATAATGACTGCTGGGATATTTATTGCACCTGAGATGTGGGGAACGTAGGTTTGTGGTATGAAGATACCATGGATTGCACTGTTAAGGGTAGAAGGAGAGAAAGGAATGCCTAGGAAGTCATAAAAAAGACCCTATTTTCAGGTCTTAAGCCAGTTACCATCTTTAGGGATTAGCTTCAGCTAGGGAGCAAATTGCCTAAGCCCTCCTGCCATGGGGCTCTGCTCTGCACCACTGCAGCCGTCACCAGGGACGCAGTATGGGATTAGAGAGATGAAGCTCTATCGAGATCTGCTCCTTGCAGTTATGATGACACCCACTGCAGGAGATGAACAGCATTTCCAAAGTTTCCTGGCCAAGCAAGATTACTTCTAGAGGGACTTGATTTAACAGAACAGCAAAGAGCAACGGGCAACAAGGACCATAAAACCTACTTCCACTCCCAGAGTAGCCAGCAGAAAAGTTGTTGAGTCAAGAGGTGCAGCTGCCTGCTCTTGCTGACCCAGGCTCTATTTGCTGGCGTGACACTTCCCAGGCGGGCCTTGGGTTTATTTTCTGCTTCCCCTCTCACCCCTTCATACATCTTCCCTGCCTCTCAAGAGGTTTTAGCTATAAGGCTGAAATAGCACCAGCACTGTGCTCGCTGGGCAGCTCTTCCCCATACCCCCTCTCTGCAGGAGACCGATGATGACACGGAAATGCGCATGCCATCTTCCTCCATGGGTGCAGGCAGCAGTGATAGGGTGGCCATGCCCACCAAGGTCATGGCAATAACCAAACGATCACCTCCAACCCCAGAGCTGCAGGGTTAAGGACACACTGCCCAGCCTGGAGGCAGCTCATTTTTCAGCGTGGCTCAAACACCAAATCTCATCACGCATTAAAATGTCAAGCCTCAATGCTAGCAAGCAGCCAAGGGCAGCAACCTGGCTGGAGGTGGGAGAGGACAGCTGTCTACAACCTCATCCCTTCCCTTGTAGGCTCAGTCACGCTGCAGCAGGGATGTGCACATGGGAAGAGCTGCTCTGTCTGCAAAACTCTGCCTGCAGCCTATAAAGAGTGGCAGGGTTGCTTACTGCAACACATTCTTCCTATATTACCACAAAAAGGAGCACCCTTTTCTCTGGGCAAGTGTAACATTGCTATTGACTTCCTTGTATGTCATTGATATCAGCAGTGATTCCTGAATCTAATCCAAGGCATAGCTGCCAAAGCTGGGGGGGGGAAGGTATGTGGACCCTGTCGCAGGTGGTAGCACAGGTTGCATTTTGGAAGCAGGGATCCCTGCCAGACATGGAAGGTCCAAGGAGTCTCTGGAGCTTTGCTAGAGGAGGGAGGGATTCAGCTTCCAAACCACCATGCTCCCTTCTCTGTGGCAGGGACTGCTGGTTGCATGCACCACTAATGCGAGAAAAATTGGCGTGACATCCTGTAGACCAGGCAAAGGAAGAAAAGAGAGGCAAAGAGAAGCAAGGCCAAGCAAACACCCTGCTCTGTCCCCATCCCACCTATCTGGGACTCTTTTGGGGTTGTTTTATAAGGGAATTTGCAGAACCCCAAGAAACTTGGCATTTTGGGTTATAAAAGGCCCTTATTCCCATGCCAGGGGTGACACCAAATCCAGCTCTCCAGAAACTGCACAGCAGCAAGGTAACGTAACTCATGAATGTATATAAATGTAGATACAGATAAACAGGTACCACAGTAGGCTCTCAAATTGCAGGCTTTCACATGCCTCTGTTTTACAGTGAGATATCAAAATTAACACAACAACATATCATTACAGGAAAGGAATGGCTATCACACCCTTAAACTCACAGCCCAAACAGGATTTGAATACAGGATCCTTCAGCAGATTGCCTTTCCAAGCCATCAGCACTAACATCTACCCAAGGAGCACACAAAGAAATATGTGGCAGATCCAACATCTTCGGAGGCATTAATGACACAAACAGCATAAACCATTAGATCAGGCTCCTGCCTGCCATGGAAAAGCCCAAGCAGCTGGGTACGGAAAGCGGCGATGTACTGAAATCCTGAGTGTTTTCAAGGAGAAGTCAAGCAGCACTTTTTAGTTTATTCATTATGTACTGCATGGTACAGGGTTCCCCTTTTCTGTCTGGGACAAGCCTTACTCAGAAGAGTTCTGTGCAATATATTACCTCTTCCCATCTAAATGCAGTAGTAAAAACCAGGATAATCAGATCTGTGACAATTTAATTATCACCCGCCTAAGGCGGCTGCCCCATCCTGACCCTGTTAGGGAGCCCATGGTGTGCTAAAACCCCATGACTTGGCCAAGACCTGCTGGGAAGTCAGCAGCAAAACATCTCTGCAAGGCAGCAGCCTCAGGAGACTGCATCCTCTGTACGTAACCTTTTTAAATGGAAAAAAAATCATATTGAACTTCAGACCAGGGAATCAAGAAACTTAAATACAAAGAGAGCCTTACAATCTTTGCAGCACCCTGACACTGGTGCATACTGAGAGAAATGCACTGAGGGTGGGCCCATGCATCAGGACCTGAGGAATCCCCTTTTTTCTTGCATCGGGGATGCCAGAGCATTTCAAGGTGCACCAACTCAC
>NW_010184649.1:89874-90549 GCF_000695765.1 Mesitornis unicolor | reverse complement strand
GCAGGAATGATGCATTTTCTACCAAGAAGGGGACAAGAGGAGTCCTCCAGCAATACAAGTCAGTTCAGATGGTGCTGGCTTACAAGTCTCTTCCTTTAAATTGATTAATAATGGCACATTTAAATGGATAACGTAAATTAATTTCTGAATTGCACCATTAGTAAGTAATTAATTACTTTGCTCTGTGAAACTAAGATATCACAGTTATCTAAATCTATAAAAGAGAAGAAATGCTGAATGAGGACTCCATTAATGTAAAAATTGATTTTTCCATTTACCCTCTTCTGAGGGTTCCCTCCTCCCCACCAATACATTTATTTTTCAAGTGGCTGGGGGTGGGGAGAGTAACCGAATTTATACTTCCAGTGGTAATCAAAAGATCATGCATGTTCATTTCAACCAAATGATATCATTATGAAGGCTGTTAAAGCTGAGGTTGCCTTGGAAACACAAAATACTGATAGTCAAGGTTGGACATCTGAGTTGTCTGTGGGCACAGTGATGAGCAAATGGTGTGGCCCTGCCAGATCTGGCCTGACTGGTCACGCTGTGAAGATCACCCCAGGTTACTCAGATGGTCCCTTTAGCACTTATCAGGTTGCCATTTTTTCCTCTTCCTCCCACCACCTGCCATAATCTATCACTTTTATGGAGCCAGAAGCAGAGAATTTACTT
>NW_010184649.1:81824-89849 GCF_000695765.1 Mesitornis unicolor | reverse complement strand
GGGTAGGACCTGCTTGTCCCAGTGGGAAGGACCGACCCGCTAAAGGCTGTGTGCTACTTACCACTGGCTGGCTCACTTCTGCATTTCAACCCCAAAAGAACATACCTGGTGTCTCTGCCACCCTCCTGCTGCAGCCCAGGGTGGAGATCTACTTGGGGTGTCTCTGCCAACCATAGTCATGATCCAGTTGTAGCCCAGGTGTTAGACACACCTTTCCAAACCAAGGGACTGGGAAAACGGTTTGGGACACGTTCAGCCTTTGTGCAGGAGATCATGACCATGTGTTCAGCACTCTGTCTCCTGCTCCAGAGGGAAAGGTGCAGCCTAGGAGAGGGGAACTTTATTTTGGGTGCCCCAACGCAAGCGGTTTCCTTGGAGAGACCAGCAACCTCACTCTGGCTGGACAAGACATGTCTGTCTCCTCTTACAGTCCTGGATCCTTCAAGTGAGAATACTTTGACTATGAGTTATTTTAAAAATAATTCCAGAAATGGAACTGAGGAAAAAAAGCCTTAATTTCTTCCACACAGTAAGCATTTCCATGGCCATTGTGCCGAGATGGCTTTAGGCAGCTGTCCCCACTGGTGTTGTCTGCATGGGGTACACAATGAGAAATGGTTGACACCAGTTAGGCAGCAGGCTTTGAGCAACCCTGGATTTTGATCCACCAACAGAAAACTATGCAGACGAATGTTATGGTTTCTAAACTCTCTGGATCTCCTTAGCCAGTTCTGCTCTTCCCAGTTCAAGGTACTGGGAGAGAAAGCTCAGGACTAAACTGGAGATGCCTCAGTATCCCTGCCGCACAGAGCCACGTCTGCCTTCCTCCACCAAGAAAACCCAGTGCCTCCCACTTGGGTCCTTCAGCTGTGCCAGGCCATAAATTTCACAGTTCTTTTTCAGCTCTTTTTTTAACTATCCTGTCCCAAGAACAATGCGATGTCACATCTGATCACATCACGCTGAGCTGAAAGCCAACTTTAACATACATCTTGGAGAGAATGGGGCACAGCCTGAACCATGTCTTGAAATGTAGCCACCGTGTCCGCCGCTCTAAAGAAGAGAACAGAGCGAGCTGAATTATTTACAGTGAGTATTTTGGCTGCATCTTACCCTCCCCTCCCTTGTTAAAGAGCACAGAACAAAACACACATACAAACAAGTCAATGGGATGAAACATTTACTGTCTGTGCAAGGAGTGTTAAATGAGCTCATTTCAGCTTCTCAATTAATATCTGGATGTCCTCTAGTCACTGCCAGGCTTTTTTTCCACTTTAGTGAGTAGGTAATGACATTAATACCATCACATGGTCTTCTTTTTTCCCCCCTTATTGAGTCACCTTCCCCTTACATGCAGGAGTCTCTTTTAAGGTTCATCAATTGAAATTGTTTGAACGCACTGAGAAAAATAATAAAAAGAACATTTCATAACATTGGCAGGAGTGTTTCAGGCATGAGCACTTTGAATATTTATTCACCCTTTGCGTGAGCAATCTCAGCAAGAAAAAGTTAGCATGAATAAAAGGAACTGCAAATACCAGCAAAGTAGCTCAGTAGGTTTCATTCACGAGAATATTTGCACAGGTTCCTGGGAGAACCATTAGGCAAGGCAATACAAAATCTCTTGTAGCATCAAAGCTTTGGACACTCCATAAGCCTCCTTGTCCAAACAAAAAACATCTTTTCCTGAGAGCTGAGGGTCTAAGATTGGAAAAGCCTGGAGTCAAAAAACAAAGAGATGGCCAAGCAGCCAACACTCTCAGAGCCACAGGAAAGTGGGGGGGTCCCAAGGGGAAAAGCTGGTTGAGGAGCAAGTTGTGGCAGAACTTTGTACCACAAGGCTGGATTAGATAAGATCCCATCTGGGATCAAAATGGGAACAAATTGCTAAGGACTAGAGCCAAAACCTCCTTCTGCCTGGGAAAGAAAAAGCAGGATAGCAGTATCCACTGAGTTTTTGGGCCTCTGCAATAAAAGCACCAGGGCAAATTTACTCATAATTAGCCTTTATGGGCAAAAAAATCCTAAATAATTTCATTCTTGCCAAAGAATTTTATAGAGTGGTTCAGAAACTTATAGAAAGGATATTGTTTTCCATTATCTTGCACAGTTTTTCAGAGCAGCTCTCTAGAACCCTGTTGGTTTCAGCCCTGTTAAATTCAATAACTTCCCTAAGGGAGTGCTTTAAGTGTCAGGCTTGATTCAGTTATATAAAGGGATAAGGGAATAACCGTTAGACAGTGCACGGGGATGGGAGAAGTGGTTTTTTTGTGGCACCAGTCTTATTTAAGAACAGTCTGAATTTATAGATGAGGCTGATGAGAAAGTTGGAAGCAACTAACATTAAGTGTAAAAGACAAAACCCAGGCAGTGCTTTTAGAGAGGGCTGTGATTAACTGGGATACCACAGAGACATGAGGATGGTTTCAGACAAGTATTTTAAGTGTTTTTAGATGTTTGTCTTGGTTTCATCAAGATGATGTCCCGTGTACTCTTCTTGCTATTCATAATGTAAGTTACAGGCACTGGAGTTTACATAAGAGCTTGTATTGCTTGCTTTGCAATTAACACATCCTGCAATTAGCTATCCAAAACATTGTAGTCTTTAATATTTCTTCTTACTGCTAACACAGGATATTTTACTTCTAATATACTGTTGTCCTTGCACCTTAATTTATTATGACAGTGTGAACTGTGACTAATCCTTTTAAGTGCTGAGCAGAGGCACAGACTAAAAGCCCAAATCAGCACCTCTCTCTCCAACTGCTCACCCAGCATCCTGTCCAGAAAGGGCAGAGGTGGACAAACGTGGCCTTCAGGAAACAAGGTGTGTGAATATCTCCATCCATCCAAGAGCTTCTCTGATCAGTAGGCACCTACGATTTGAAGAGGTGAAAGGGCAAGAGGTTGGTTTTACATGGTATTGCAGCAGAGGAGAGGCAGTTCCCGACAGCCAGGTTTCTTAAGGGCACACGTGAACTTGAACATGCTCTGATGGGCTTCTCACCCAGCCTGTGCACCTCAGGTGTCAAAAAAAAAACCCCAAGCAGATAGGGCCAACTCCATTTTCTTCACTAACCACCAAATAACATGCATTTTTCACCCAGTGACCAAAAAGACTAAGGTTTTCTGCCACTAGCCAAGGATATTTGTCAGCACTTCCCAGAAGATCCTCAGGTTCCCCACCCACACCTGAGACCCTTCAGGAGGAGGCACCTCATGACTCCTCACCATCTGAGACTGATCCAACCCCATTACGTGAGACCCTTAGCGTCACGCTCATTCATTGAACAGCACCTTTCCAGAAACACTGCCAACAACAGCTCCGACCGCAGTGTGAGCCTGGATACTGTGGGAGTCAGCAGCGGGCAAGGCAGATTTGGAGCCTTTCCCACTTTTGCCATCAATGACCAGAAACCAGCAGCAGCAGGTGGCAGGGCTGGTCAGTGCCAGAAGCTGGTGAGGTCACCCACGTCCCTCCCTGCAGCACCCACAAGGCTGGGAACAAGCTTCTTCCTTGTCTCTGCCTACTCCAGCATCGCTAAATGCCCAAAGCCTGGAGATCAATAGCTTCTGCATCTGTACAAGCCAGGACAACTGCAGGAACACTTCCCAAGTACACAAATGCCTCATTCATCTCTAAAGTTAGGCAAGTCTTCTCAACCCTGCACTGGGTGCAGATTTCCTGGTCCATGGTTACGAACCCTTTTTACAGCTTCTTTGGGTTCATCCCTGGCCAGAGCATGAGACGCTCCATTTGTTTTGGCAAGAACGTCCCTGAGATTTATACCTATAATTATACAGGTAACCTTTCCGACAGGGAATCTTAAAATGATCAACGCTAAAACAACCTACACATTAAATGTGATTAATAAGATGCCAAATGGACGCGAGTCTGCACCTCCCAGCTTGTTAAGCATGTTAGCCAGAGTGTCCCTGGCTGATCCCACCACTGCAAGACATCACAGGAAATCCAAAAATGGTGTGGGGGGGTCTTGGACATTCCCATTGGACACATCCACTCCTCCCAGGCAATGCCCATGGGAGGGTTAGGGTATGCATGAGCACAGAGAATGACATCCAGCTTTCAAAGTTTCATTTCTGAGGATGGAGACTTCTTCTGGTCCTGGCTAATATCTTCTTCTGCCCCTCCTGCTCTCTGTCCTTTTGTCTCTTTCCTGGTGGGAGCTGTACCGGTACAGCCACAGCCAGAGGGATGCTGAAGAGGTGACAGTGGGATCCAAAGTGACAGGAGACAGATGAGCACAAGCCTGGCTGGGAGGCAGGTTAAACGAGGTGCCCGCTCTCCCAGCGCAAGGTCCTCTCTGCTGGATTGTCTTGCGATCCCCAGGGGCGTCTAATGGAGCTCTTCTTCTCGCTCGCTGAGCAGGCACCAGCTTCACCTGCTATCAAAGTACCTACTACCCATATAATCGGGGAAAATAGCACCTGTCAGAATATCTATCATGCCTCGCGGAGGCATGGGGTCCCCCTCCTTCCACCAAAATGGGTTGTATGAGCGTAAGACGAAGCTTTGCCGTGTGCAGCATCGCCAAGGAAGCCAGCTTCACGGTGTGTTTGGCAGGTTGCACAGTGCTATCTGTTACAGTCTGCATCAAGTCAAGGTTTTACAAAGCTTGCATTTTGCTGATGGGTTGCCCAAAGACAGTAAAAATCAGTCACAGTCAAGCTTGCATTGACCTTCAGTCAACGGCTACAGCACACTAAAATTACAGGAGAAACCCTGATAGCTGCTTCCCTATTCTCTGGACAAAGTTATTGCATATAAATTTTGTATTGATTAGAGGCAGGAAACATTAAGAAGCCTCTCTGGGAAAACGGGAGAGTGAAAAGAAATTCAGGGACTGGCAAAAAAAGTTATTTTAATTAGGGAGGAAAGCAAAGCAGTGGGAATTAAAAACAAACACAACTGCCCCTCAAGAGCCTCCCACTCCAGATCTTAAAATCTGATCAGGAATCATCTCTCAAGGAAAGGAAACCAGATTTTGGAGCTGTTTTGCCTGGGCAATGGATGCAGGAAAATGAGCTGGCTTCCTCCCTTCACCCAGCGCTGATGAGGAGGAAGCTGGGGAAAAAAAGCAGATAGACTTTCTGCCGCTCCTGGATTTTACATGCTGAACAGGGAAGGCAACAGATCACCCAGCGAGTGTGTAACGACCATGCTTATTTCTGCCTTCTAGCTCAAAGTGCTTACAGGGTAATTACACATTCTGGACTTATTAGCTGTAATTACTAGGTTCTGTAATCTGCAGAATGTGTCATTAGAGTACAGGCAACCTCAAGTGGTCTAAATATGCTCAGAGAAGTTCCTTGTTGTTTCTCTTCAAATTTTCCTGCCTTAACCTTAGATGACCATTGAGAGATCAGGTGCTTGTTCTCACACCAGGCAGCCTCACCATTCCCCCAGGACCTCTGCAGCCACAGGAGGCTGCGATTCTCTGCCCTGGGACAGATGGGATGCTCATGGGAATACATGCAGCCCTGGCCTGCAGCTGATTACAGGCTACAGGAGTCTTTCAGAAATCTGGCCCTCATTCACGCAGCCAAACAGCGTGTGGTGTTCATAGTGTAGTCACAGCACTCCTTTGGATAGGCATCATTACACCAGGCTTGGCTGGATCAGCTGCAGAGTTTCAGCTCCTGCCTCCTGTCCCTTTGCTACTGGTCACTGCCAGGACTCTGCCTTCAGTAGCACGGCTTTTGAATTACACAGCTATCAATAAGCAGAAAATAGAGGTTTTAAAGTCAGTTTGGGTCTATGTGAAAACTCTGCCAGCTCATCACAGATGGGACCGGTCAGGGCCAGAGCAAGCTCCTGGGCTTATCTCAATGTACAGAAATGAACTGGTTTAGGACTCTCCTATCTACCAGGCTGGTACAGCCCAGCCCTGCCTCAAATTCTGTGTCTGTGACTCATTCCTACTTTTGCCTGGAGTAATCTCCCTGCTGTGTTTCCCTTCAGCCTCCCTTGGTTTTGGGGGCGCTGACTGGACCCACACCTCCAAGCGGCTGCTCCGGTCCATCCCTGCAGGCAGCAGTTCTTCTCCACAGCCATCTTGCAGCTCAGATCCTACCTTTGCCCCCAAAATTAAACACAGCCTGTCAATTAACGTCCATCTCCCTTTCCAGAAGGGAGAGAGCCGGCAGCTTGGCCAGGACTGGAAAGGCAGAGTCTGTGAGAAAGCCTGGGACTCCCGCACCTCAGACAATTAGTTCCTCCATAGAACATTTCCCAAGGCAGGTTACCATCCACAGAGTTAATGAAATACCTTCTTGTGTCTACAGCCCATTACAAAAACACATCTACTAGAGCTGCTGCTGAGAGAACTGGCATGGAGTGGCACAAGCACTGCTATTTTGGGAGATGAAAATGGGAGGCTGGGGTGGAGTCATGTGCTAGTGCATGTTAGTTAACTTTTCCTTAAAAAATGAATGGAAAGCAAGCTATGGAAAGACAATCCTATCTTAGAGTTTTAAGGGCAAAAAAAGGAGGCAAAGTTGTTCTTTCATTGCAAAAATGAAAACAGAATATGAGTGGGCTTCATTCCCCTTGCTCTGAGACTAATTCTGTTCTTAGCCACAGAATGAATCTAGAGCAGCTTCATTGAAAGTAAGACCACTTGATTAAGATGGGAAAGGTTTTACCAATTCTATTTATACTAAATGACAATTTTTATATCTTGAAATTTAGTGTTTCTGTCAGCTTGTCACCTGCCTTGTCTCTGAACTTTGGTGCCACCATGCAAATACCATGCTGTATGCTTTGTACGTTTGTGAAATGATTTCTTTATTAACGTTATAGGACATATTTCTGAATATTGTTTGACAAGCTACAACTGGTTAGGATATCAAAGAACTGAAATCTGTTGATGCTTAAAGTTGCTTTGCCAAAACTGAGATATAAATTTGCCCAAAACTGAAGAAGAGGTTACTTCTTGTTTAAGAAAATCCTAAGCTTTTGACTCACACACGAAAACAAGGTTTTACAAGAATAACAGAGGGGCACTGAGTTCATGAGTCAATATATTGGGCTGGAATGCAGCCAGCTGTAGTCACGGAACAGCAGTAGTGCACTCTAGAAGTTGACTCTTTTCTGTGTCTTTGTAAAATATTTCAGAATTTGCAGGAGCAATTCAATCTACAGGCACAATTTCTCCAAAAAAGTCTCTTTTTTTATTAACTAAAAACTGGACATTTACACCAAGGCAGCTTTCGTGTAATAATGTATGTATCTACATACAGCCTGTCTCCAGTTGCTGTACAACAGAAAGCCATAAGACAGATGCTCCAAAGATGGGACATAACAACAGCTATTACAGGTTATATTGCTTCACAATTGGACAGCTCCAAGTAAGTATGTAGGTCACTCCCAAGACAGTCTAGAAGTCCCTTTAGCACAGTATTCGACATACCTACATCTTTGTTGCTAATCCAGTAACGTAAGTTTGACATGGAGCCACACTCAAACAGTTCACAAGTCATGTGTGACTCAAGAGCTATGTATAGATATAGATACGGAGAATGGGTACCAAAACCGATTTGATAAGTGTTAGACAAGACTCTCGAACGTGTTGGCAAGAATCCTTAAAGCAGAAGTGTGGCAACCAGGTGCTACGAAGGACCAAGAAGGCCAATGGCATCCTGGGGTGTAACAGGAGGGGGGTGGTTGTAGGTCAGAGAGGTTCTCCTCCCCCTCTACTCTGCCCTGGTGAGACCACATCTGGAATATTGTGTCCAGTTCTGGGTCCCTCAGTTCATGAAGGACAGGGAACTGCTGGAGAGAGTCCAGCGTAGGGCTACAAAGATGATCAAGGGAGTGGAGCATCTCCCTTATGAGGAGCGGCTGAGGGAGCTGGGTCTCTTTAGCTTGGAGAAGAGGAGACTGAGGGGTGACCTCATTCATGTTTATAAATTTGTAAAGGGCGAGTGTCAGGAGGATGGAGCCAGGCTCTTCTCAGTGACAGCCAATGACAGGACAAGGGGCAATGGGAGCAAGCTGGAGCA
>NW_010184649.1:68567-81658 GCF_000695765.1 Mesitornis unicolor | reverse complement strand
GAGCTTTTGAGGTCCCTTCCAACTCCTAGTATTCTGTGACTCTGTGACCACTGGCTTGCTAGTTTCCAATTTGGTCTCTAGAGAAAAGAATGGCCACAGAGACAGCACGAGGCAGCATGCTGGAAACCTGGGAGAGCTGCACTTAATGGGATGACAAGATCCCCATCCCGTGGGCCTTCAACTCAAAAGAGTCACAAAGGAAAAAAAAAACACACAAGGAAAAGAAAAGAAAATAACAAAGAAAGAAACCCAGCAAGACTGCTAACAGCAAGTACCATAAATCTTCATGAGGTGAAAAAACAAGAGTACCACCTGAACTAGATTCTAGGACCTCCTCCCACTGAGACCTCCAGTCTGCTCTAGAACCAGATACTGACCTGGAACCTGATCTAGAACCAACAAGTGAGCTAGAACCCAATCTAAAACCAACAAGCTTGCTAGAAGTTGATCTAGAACCAAAATGTGAGCTAGAATACAAACTAGAACTTGATCTAGAACCAGCAGGTGGGCTAGAATCTATCCAGAGCCAAGAAGTGGTCCTGAACCGACAAGCGAGCTAGAATGAGACCATGGTCCTGAACCAACAAGACAGCTGAACCATGATCCAGCTTCAGAACCGCCAAGTGACCTGGAACAATATCTAGAACAAAAAAACAATCTAGAAAGCCATCTAGAAGCAACAAATGAGCTAAAACCTGATCTAGAATAACCTCCCTATCAAATTGCCAACTCCAGAATTCACACCTGCTCTAGAAACAAGTGCATCAACACTACCATAGCTCTACAAAAAAGCAACCCTCAAAACACAGGCTCTGGAACAGGCCTGGACCTTAAGGCCCTGACCAATTGTATGAGATTCAACAAGACTGTGCCAAGTTCTGCACTTGGGTCACAACAACCCTATGCAACGCTTAGGGAAGGGTGGCTGGAAAGCTGCCCAGTGGAAAAGGACCTGGGGGTGGTGGTTAACAGCTGGCTGAACATGGGCCAGCAGTGTGGCCAGGTGGCCAAGAAGGCCAACAGCATCCTGGCTTGTATCAGAAACAGTGTGGCCAGCAGGAGCAGGGAAGTGATCGTCCCTCTGTACTTGGCACTAGTGAGGCCGAACCTCAAATACTGTGTTCGGTTTTGGGCCCTTCACTGCAAGAAAGACATTGAGGTGGCAACAAAGCCGGTGAAGGATCTGGAGCACAAGTCGTATGAGGAGCAGCTGAGGGAACCGGAGCTTTTTAGCCTGGAGAAGAGGAGGCTGAGGGGAGACCTTATTGTTCTCTACAATTACCTGAAAGGAAGCTGGAGCAAGGTGGAGTCGGTCTCTTTTTCCAAGTAACAAGCAATAGAACAAGTGGAAATGGCCTCAAGTTGTGCCAGGGGAGGTTTAGATTGGATATTAGGAAAAATTTCTTCACTGAAACAGTTGTCAAGCACTGGAGTGGGCTGCCCAAGGAAGTGGTGGAGTCACCATCCCTGGAGGTATTTAAAAGATGAGTAGATGTGTCAGTTAAGGACACAGTTTAGTGGTGGACTTGGCAGTGTTAGGCTTATGGTTGGACTTGATGATCTTAAAGGTCTTTTCCAATCTAAATGATTCTGTGATTCTGGTTCCTGGTTGTTTTGGCCAAAAATCTACTTGCAAGGGGAAAAAAATGAATCAAACAAAACAAACAAACAAACAAAAAATCTTGTGGGATATCCTAGACCTCAACGTACACTTCCATACAGGGTCAAGGAGGTATCCAATATCATGGTCATACAGCAGAATGAAATCAAGTGGTCACTGAAGTAGAAGATGGAAAGACATAGTGCCAAGTACATCACTTCTTGTCTTCACACAGTGCTGGGCTGCAGCATCCCTTACTACCCAGCTTTGATCTGCAGTGAGCCTGGGCCACAGCAGCAGTGCCCCCATTCCTACTCTGATTATGCCATTGCCCCAAAAAGCCAGGCAGGCAGAAGGAAGGGGTGGGGGCTGTTAGGATCCCCACAGGTATAGGGACCACCTGGGATAATTGACCTCTTCCAGAGGCAGCAAACTCCAGCCCTGCTAACAGAGCTAATGCATCTCTCCAGGACAACAAAATGCAACACAATACAACAAGCATTTTCATGGCAATTTTACCCTCAATGACACGTGACTTCTTTTGATGAGCATCTAATACTCCCCCAAAAGCAGTACTCACCTATTCTGGTTTCTCTTCCCTCTGCAGAAGCCTCTGAGGAGCCTGCACTGAAATTTGGGGTTACACAGACATAAGAGGGAAGAACATGGACCATAGGCCTCAAAAGCAATGTCACAGGTACTTGCTATGATAGCTCCAGACTTCTGGCCACCAGTCAACAGGTTAGACAGCCAGATAATCCAAAAGTATTCCCTAACTTTTTGCATGCTTAAAATTTGCCTCCTTATTTCATTACAGTGAAAAGCACTGTCCGATGCTTAGAGAGCAGATATAATGCCAATCATTAGAGTAGCAATTACTTATCTCACAGGAGCTCTGAGAGGCTTAATTAGTTAATATTTGTAAACCACTATGAGGTCCGAAGATGAAGGATGCAAAACATCCAAGGCAAGAGATTACTCACAACGAAGTCCAAAGCATCTCAGCTTTGCTGGCTGAGCTCCCCTTTACTGTCCAGAAAGCCTGGCCAGTCTGAATGCCACTCCTTGCTGGTGGCTCTGTGTGGGGTGAAGCTGAAAAACACCTAAGGGAGCGCTCCCTGCTGCATGGCAGCTCTCTGAAACCCAGCATGAATATGACACTAATGACATCCTTCAGAAACGTAATTAGCTTTCATTCATGGCAAGGTACACTAGGGAGAATTGAGAGGCTTGGAGAAGTAGGCTCCAGTGGGTGGGAACTGACGCTTGTGCTTTGAAAAGCTGCATTAGGGATGGGGAAAAAAAAATAGAAAATGTTCTAATATTACTTAATTACCCCAAGACATCCTTAGATGTAATCGAGCTTGGAGGGCTAAATGAAGGCTGTGCATGTGAGACCAGCAGAGGCTGATGCATTTATAATGAGACCACTTTGCAAGGCAAACTAGGTCCCCAAGGAGGGAGAGGGGGGCAAAGAGGAAGGACAAGAGGGCTGGGGAGGTATCACAAGGTGGCTGAAGATCTGCTTATCTCTAGCGGCTTCGTGTCAAGTCCATTCCCCTCTGCTCGGGGTTGCAGGCCAGGCTGGATGGGAGATGAAGGGTGCAGATGCAAGTACAGTGCTGTCCAGCAAACCATGTACTGCAGAACGACCTCAGTCAGAGTTTGGAAGCTAAAACCCCATAAAAACCCCTTAGTACCCAATAAAATACATAAGAGCTGCCACCTCACACTGACAGCGAGACAACCCTTCATCCAGATCCAAACCCGAGTCATTTTGGCATCTACATCCTCCTTGGGAAGCCTCTCCAGGTAGGGAGCTGGGATGGGGAAGCGAGCACAAGCTGTCCTAGGGGCATGGCTATCTCGTGAAGACGAGAGGGAAACTCTCCTTGTGGTGCCCAGGGTTTGGCCCTGTTGCTGCCATTAACATTAATGGAAACCATGCAGCTAAATCCCAGTACTAAAAGCCCTTTTATCCACAACACCAGAAGCCCAATGCATGCTCACAAACCCATTCCAGCCCTGATTTACATACTGTACAGAAGGAGACATTAAAATCCAAACAGATTATGGTAATTAACACTCATTTAAATATTATACTGGTAACTATCACGTCCAATTCTACTCAGCCTTGAAGGGGCTCTGTGTGCATGTATATATGCACAGGGACATTTTAGGGGGATACTGTATCTTGTTTCCTGATTGCTGCTTTCCCAGAAAAAGGATGTTTAATGTTCATTAATTGTTTCACTTTGAGAAATTGCTGTGAAAAGTCACCACAGGAGAGCAGAATTTATTTTTTTAAAATCTTTTTAAAAGAAAGTAATAATGAGGAGCCCTGCCTGTGGCACGGGTGTATTAGCTGAGTACAGCTCTGAACAGCTCTGTTTAAGCACTACGATGGGTGACAAATAGCTATTGACACTGAGCTCCCTGTCACTGGAGGAATGAAGACTATGGAGATCAAACAACTTTTAGGTGAGAACAAAATGCATTATTTATCACCAATTAATCTTTTTTTTTTCCCCTTGTTCACTAGCGAGCCTGAGCAGGAGGTCTGGGATGGGAGGAAGCGCTGCCTTGCTGAACACCAAGGGGACCTATCAAGCAGCTTTAGTAACCCTTGCACTGATCCAACCCTTTGTGATATCAAATATCCATGGGAAATAAATAAATAATGGAACAAACATATAGCTTGTGGTACAAAACAAAGGCACTGAGTGTCCCAGTCCTGTTTTCAAAGCTCATAAAATCACTCCAGCAAGGCTAGGAGGTTACTTTGCAGTCAAAGCTGGACCACAGCACCCTCAGAGGATGAGGAAGAGGATGCCCATTGCCACATCCCTCAGTCCAAGCATCGAGGGCTCTGTCTCCTTCCAGCTCCTATGCAGTTTTCCCCCGGGAAGATGAAGCATACAGAAAGCTGTCCCTGAAGAGAAACACAATATGCACTCTGGCATCTACCAGCTGGCCAGATAGTCAGCTCCACTGAACCACAGAGCAAGCAGCTCTCTGGGAATATCTCCTGCACAGGACACAGAAAAGGGCCAGCATGGTTACTGTACCTCATATTCACCTCTTTCTCTCTGAGCATCGTGAACACGGCCAGAAAACATGAGACCTGTGCAGCACATCGGTGGGATCCAACTATTAGTGGTTGCTGCAGTTACCCTCCAGTCAATCTCTCAGCATGTGGGATGCAAAGATAGAGATGAAGTTCGGGTGCAGCCGTGCTCTACACAGCACTTACATAGAGCCCGAGGCCTTTCGCATTATTCGGTGAGATCAAACAGAGAACAGAGAGCGAGTGTACATGGCAGAGTGCAAACAACAGCAAAGGAGGAGCAGGAGGTTAGCAAAAATCAACGGTATGCATCTTAGCCAAACAAAATGACCAACAAACCCACCCCCATACTGCTGGCAAACGATTCATGTTCACAGCTTGTCTGAAAAAACTACCCGGTAGTTTTGATATTCAGTGTATCAAAAACTTCACTCCTTACCCTCCCATCCATGAGAAAGCATAGGAAGTGGCAACAGAGCCCAGGAGCTGTTGCAACACCCCTATTATACTAATTATGTTTTCTGCCCAAACCATCCTAGGTGTGGCTACTCATTGCAAAAGAGTGGTAGCCAGGAGAATCGTCCCGATCCCTTTGGGCTTGGACTTGTCCCTTACACCACAACTCCCATGAGAAGCAGCCAGGATTTTCTTGCAGGGAATCACCAAGCAATGCTGAGAGATGTAAGCAAAAGCCTGTGTCCATTCCAGTCGCTTGACAAGGTCTTGCAAGTTCCATGTTTGCATTAAAAAGAAATTAAAAGGTTTTCCACTCCACTAGCTTGCCCAAAGCCTGCATACTAAATAGTAAATGCTACTTATGAGGTTGAATAAAATCTTCATAAAAAAAAAAACCCCTAGCAGTCATTGAATACATCATGAACAATGACATTGGGGAGGCATTGTTCTTCTTCTGCCTGATGGACCATGCTGAAACACCTGTTTCTTATCGTGAAACTGTTAATAACTGTCACCATTGAAATCAGTGCTGAAAATGTGTCATTAAGTCAAGTTATTCCAACCACCACCAAACTGAGAAAAGAAGAAAAAAAAACCAGCAGGGAAGAACAGAGGCAAAACTGATCTTAGACAAACCCAGATAAATGTCAAAACCATACTTGTCTATGTGTCCACTGAAAAACCACTTGCCACAGGGGAGGGGAAAAAACCACCACCAAACAAACACAGAAACCCAGTCTACATATTAGACGGCTTCTGCCTCACAGACATCTTCTAGCTGACATGAAAGACACAGCTGGATAACTATAGGCAATTTTAACTGATTAACTACAGACATTGACCCTTTCAATTAATTCACCAGGGATTTGTTTCATTTCAATCATCTCCTAGAGCTACAGTCTCCCCACAGAACCAACAGAAAACCAATTTCTGGTCCTGCCTTTCTCCCGTGCCAGCTGTAAAGGGGTAACAGGGATGTTACACGAGGGTGTTTAAGGAAATCCCGACTCGGACAGGAATTATAGAAAAAATGTTCTGTACTTATGAGGGTGGACATTTGGAAACTGTGACAATTTAGGGGCTGCAAAATCTTTATCTTCTCAAAGAAACCTAGAGTGAGTTAAATCTCCTAATTTTGCACAACTCAGACATGGAAATTGGTATGAATTTTGCAGTGCAGGACCATCTTCTGTAACAAAACAGACAGTCATCATCCTGCTCACTGGCTATATCAACCTGATTTCCTCCCATAACTGTTGAAAGCATTAGATCACTTTTCTATAGCAAAACTGGTTATTTCTCCCCAAAATCATGACCAGCCTCAGTGTTTCATCTTTCCCTTCAAGACTCTGGTCTGACATTGTTCTGGTTGCATTTTGGGCCGTTTCTGTCCAACTGCCACCTTGTAAATTAAACACACCCATTCAGCTTTTGATGTCTTCTCCGCTGGCAGGACCAGATATGAAGGCTGCTTGTCCGTGGTGGTCAACTGCCCGAATTTGCTGCCTTTTTCCCATTACCGAGGATGAACCCTCTTGTGGCACAAAATGGAGTTTCTATAAAGAAGCAACAACTGGAGGCAGCAACTCCATCCCCTAAATTTTTGGCACAAAGCTACAGAGAGTCCTCTTATAGAAGCCCTGGATTTTGAGGTGGGCAGCGCAGAAGCTGACACTGGCCCCATTTGCAAGGAGTCACAAGAGCTCACTTGAAATGGTTTAAGCATAGTCCTCTGCAAAAAAGTCAATTAGTGATATTTTCTGTCAAAAAGAAAAATTAAGTGGAAAATTCCTGGCTAGAGCAACTCTTTGCCCTCCACCTGGGAGTCTACACAGTGCCAGCCTGAAAGCTTCACCCTCATCATACTGCACAGGGACCTCCCTGTGGTCGAGTCTCCTTATCTCTGTTTTCTTGAAACGTCCGAGTTTATTCTCCTCTGCTGCCCCTTGATTCACAGCTATATCACCTGTAAGAATTTTTAAAGGATCCGCACTTCTGCAGCGGTGGAAGTGCACTCAACAAAAAGATGCACATGAGATGACCTTCAAACAAACTGAAATGAACCACTCCAATCCGAGCCGCTGCGGAGGGGAAGCGTTTCCTGTGCGGGAGCGCACACTGAGCCACGGTCGGGGCTCTGGAAAGCAGGATACAGATGGCATCCTTTATTTCCCTCTGTAAACTCCCTGACAGCCTGAGAAACGATGGTTCAAAGCAGCAAAACAAAACACTCACCTGCATGACAGAGTAGTTAGCTTAATCCCCCAAAGGCAAATTCAGTTAGCATGTAAAACTAGGAGTGATAATTGTAACCAGTTTTGAACCTTTACCGTAGTGGAAATAATCACTTCAGTGGCACTGCCTTTCTTCCTAGAGACTTCTTTCTCCGCAGATTATTTTAAACTAATCTAACAAGGAAGAGCGAGAGGGAAGAAGGGTATAAAGATTAGAAAGAGAATATGTAAGACTGGGTCAGGAGAATGCGATTCAGGCAGCTACAGGCTGCTCACGATGGTCTGAGCACCATCTCTGCTTGAGAAACAACTCAAAGACGAAAAATTAAGAAAATGGGAAAAATGCAAACTGGATTTCATGCAGATGGATTCTGTCAGGCTAGCCTGGTAAATGTATTTTTTTCTGGGGAATAACAGCTTTTTTTTTAGACAAAAGCCAATTTTTGTCTTCTGTGAGAGAGCTTGACCATCTGGACTATAGAAAAAAACAACTGATATCATGTCACATGGGCAAATGATTAGTTAAACTGTAGGAAGGGAACATTACAATAAGAATTATGAATCAAAGAAAAGTTTTGCCTAAAAAAAATAGGATTACAATAGATAATAGCAAAAAAGGAGGCAGTCCAGAGGGATTTTGCTGAGCAGACTGGTCAGCCACCATTCACATTCAACACTTCCTTAGTGACTCGGGACCAACACTCATCAAACTCTGCTTAGGAGGCAAAACAACCCAAAACAATGAGTTTTGGCATCATTTGGAAGGAAATGATGACTTTGAGAACCAGAGCAGTGGACATGGAATCACACTCAACGGTAAAAAAGTCTAAGGCCAGGTTTAAAAGACCAGTGACAAGGATGGAAACTTGGTGGAGATGACAAACGAGAAGACCTATCTGTGTGGTTTAGCTGTCTTACAACAGACTGGGGATCACTGACACAGCACAGTTATATAAAGGCATCTACAACTCAAAGTATTTCCAGGAGAGAGAGAGAAAAACCTGCTAATGAAGAGCATCTCCAAGAGATCATATCCTGACTACTGTGGTGAGGTTGGAGAGAGCTGATATAAACCACCCATCAGCACATTTAGGTTGGCTAATTACTATTCACTATCATACAAGCCAGGGCCTGAGACAGCCTCCATGGGAACAGCAGGAGCAAAAACCCACCTGCCATTAAGATAGCTCTCGATAAAGTTTATAAAAAAGGAGTAGGGTGAGTGGCTGCTTGTAACAGCGAGCTACTGGAGACAGTGAGCCATGAGATCGTCCAGCCCCACGTTCCTCTTACACCAGTAATTATCAAGGGAGGTAAAGACACTCCCCAACTGGCCCTGTGCCCATCATTGTCCACACGCTCACCAGATCCCTGTGATGTGGCATAGGGACACAGAGAGGCACTAGCACGATTAAGCTGGTAATTAGTTTCTAGAGTGGCACTAGAGTTTCTAGAGTTTCACTAGAGTGGCACACCCAGTTCGTGGGCACCTCGTTGCCCGCTTCACAAGAAGCGGGTGAGTTCCCTTGCAGCTCGAAGAGGCCCTTCTCATCCCACAGCAGCGCTTCTCTGAGAGCCCGACCTGCTTGCTACAAACGCCCTTTAAGGGTTTTGGGGCTTTGTGTTTTCACAAGGTGCTCAGAAATAACCTCTCTGGGTTTTTTCCCCAGGTCCAAACCAGATTAATTTAAGGCTTGCTCATTCAGGGAGTGCGACTGAGCCAGCCAAATTTAGTCTGGAGTCAAGTACCTCTCTCTCACTCTAGGAAGGCTTTACAAGAATACAGCTATCAATAGCCATCTCAAAAACCAAAAGCACTGAGAAACAGATGCAATATAAGCTGGTCTTAGGTCCTGCCAGCATAGGAGGTCATGCACCACAGCATCTCCAAATGCACATCTTTGCCAGCCCTCTCCAAATGCAATGATCATCTTTGGAGGAACCCAAAACTGCAGTTTCTCCTTTCTCAGGCAACCCTACAGTACAAGGTCTTTGAAAAACAGTAAAGAAAGAAGCAAAGGGATTTTGGCAGAAATTAAACTGAATTTACTCTGGTGAATTTTCACGGCAAGATACTTTGGGCAAACATTATTAAACCTCCCTAGACAATGTAATTAGAAGTTTTGCTCCTTTTATCTAAAGTTTGCACACAAAAAAAATCCATCACTGCATTAAGTGGTAAAAAGAGCTTTTCCATATTTTTTTATTAATAAAGGGGGGTTTTTTTAAGCCTTCTTTAAGCAGGTGAACATTTTACAAGGAACCTTGGGCTCATTCTGAGTACATTTGTATCTCTCCCAAGTAAATCAGGAGCCAGGTTCGGGTGTTACATCAAATTATGTGACAATAAGGCTCAAAATTCAGGTGGCTATTTGAGGGCGGAGAAGACAGCAGCAAAGGCCTCTAAAAGGAAAGTTACTCAGCTCTACCCAGTAAGGGGCATAAACCCACTCACTGTGAGTAAGGGTGGTCAGAAATTGAGACAAAATGTTTTCTTTAGCCAGAGAATGTCAACTTGCCAAAGCCAAGAACTCACAGGGAGGGGGAGGAAAGGCCATTTCAAATGACAAATCTATTTTCCCAGGTCTGAGATTTTTTAGAGTCATCACAGAGTTGACAGTGGTTAAAAAAAAATATATATAAGAAGGAAGATAGAAGAAAATAAGAAGGAAAAAAGAGCTTCACAAAGCATGAATAACCTGGTATGTTGGGCACTGGCCAGGGATGCAGATGGCTCAGATTCAAACCTTTCAAAGCAGGGATTTGTACCTCTCTGTCTCCAACATTCCCAGCAAGGCCCCAGCCATAAACCAGTACTGGGAGTTTCACGCTCATCTTGTCCAATAAAGAAAAAAAAATAAAAATATTAAAAGTTTATTAAAAAAGTAAAAAAACCTCTTGGATTTATCTTGACGCAGGAAAAAGAGCTTCTTTTACAAGCTCAAGAAGCGTTGTGCGATGGGAAAGAAGCAGGTCCCTTCCCTCCCTGGTTTTGATTACAGCTTATTAGCATCATTGTTTCATTTAAGATTTCCCATAAAAAATTCCATTCCTGGCAAACACCCCAACCAAAACGGTAAGCAAGCATTAGTAAGAGCTGTCTCTCATTAAGACCAGTTTCCTAAGAAACAGGAGCTGCTGTGTGTGCACACATCCATCTCAGTCAAGCCACCATTTAATAACTTTCATTCAGTTTTGACCCAGGGTAGAAATCGCAAACTATTACATTCCTGAAAGCTTAATGAAAATAAATAGCTGGACAAAGGAGACAGTGATAGCCCTATGAAGCCTGCTTAACCTCACTATGAGCCATCAGAGAATCCACACCAAGGAAAGTCACAGCAGATTATGCTCTGCACCTTCCCCTGCCATCAGCATACTTAGCTGTTATAAAAATTAATAAATTACTGTCAATAATAACCTGAACTAAGAGGCTAGGGGGAAAAAAAGGAGGCTTTTCTGTTGAGCTTGTCCTTCTCCTGATAATGGCTCTCCTTGCAGCCAGTCCCTGCTGCCGGCAGGGTCGAGGGCTTTGCCACCGCCAGCTCCAAGCAGATGGCATGGGCATGCCTGAGCTGGAGAAATCTTTTGTAATAAAATGCCTCTCCCAGAAATTAACTTTAATTAAGGCATGAGCGCTTAATATCTGTATTTGAGATATTAAGCCTTCAGTGGAGAGGCAGTTCCCAGCCTCTCGTCTCACACCTTCCCCAGCATTTCCTTCTGCCCCTGGCTGCTGCGACTCAGCCTCATCCCCTCCTTCGGGAAGGTGGCCCCAGCTGCTCATTTGCAGGGAAACGTGCAGGAACTTCACGTCTTGGAGCTCTCTATCCCTCCTGGTAAATTTGACAAGGGGTTCAAAACTTGTTAAGAGGAGGCTGGTGGGAGGAAAAGCACTGACAGACAGTACAATCACATAAGCTGCTTTTCCTCAGGAAACCAGGCTAAAAATAATACCCTGCAATTTGACAGCCTCAGCCCAGGAGAGCCGCCAGTGCACTAGCGAGGATGCAGGAGCAGAGCCCAGCTGGATGCTGACTCTGGGCTCCCGCAGCACCGAGTGGGCTCAAGTAAGGCACAGGGACAGGACCCACGAGTCAAAACTGCACCCTCAACTGGTGATGACACCCACTGTCACCCACCATGGCCACTTCAGACACCAAGGCCCACAAAACTCAGAATTTTGTGACCAAAAGGGCTCCTGAGAGATCCCTCCGCTACACACAGCTTGTAGTTTCACTGTGCTGCTGCTGCATTAGTCTTAAAAAAAGTCATTTTACTGCCCAAAACCACATTTCCCCAGTGCAAGAGGGAAATCTTGCTGTCACAGACACAATTTACTCTCCACATCCCAGTCTGGTGATGGAGGAGAAAACCCTTTGGTAGTAATTGCTATGCAAAGAGAGGGGGGAAGAGATTCTGATAGCTCTTTTTATCAGGGTATCCAGATGTAAAATGAATGCCTGCAATATTTGTACATGTCATCACTTATAATAAGCAGCCTGATTTGTCAAATGGAGACAAGATTCAAAGATGTCAATTAGGAGGAGATGGAGGACGAGGCAGGGGAGAAACAGTGCACAGGATTTATCAGTGTTGCAGATGCTGTACCCCGAATGTCAGACACAAAACCGCGAGCAGCTTTGACCGGCGAAGGCACAGCCAGACACCCAAAACAAGGCAGCGAGGGCAATGCAAAGGCTGCAGCTGGGTCCCACTCTGGGGTCAGCCTTCTGCTCCCGTGGGGGATGCAGGCACTAGCTGGCAGCCTGCAGGTCCTGGGCAGCAGCAGCAGAGGGAAGGTTTCCTTTGACTGCCCTCTAATGCCAGGTAGAGGAAAAAGTGGTGGGTGCTGGAGGACGTCACAAGGGCCTGCCAGGAGAAAGGCAGCAAGACTTGGGAGCATTCCACACAAGGAGGTGGGAGATGCTGTCATAAATCGGAGAGATGGAGCCCAAGGACAGACCAAGGAATGAATTGCCTCTCTGGTGAAACCAGCGCCACCACACTGCTTGCACTTAGCGGGTATTTTAGGTCATGGTTAAATGACAGGTATCCTCTTTTTTTAGTTCTCAGAAATCGTTAGCCCTGCAGAGAATCAATGGTCTTGCTGAAGGCTGGGGTGGTTCCCCCCTCCACCTCACAGCTGCTGGAAGCTTCACCCATATTTGTGCTCGCCTTGGCCAGGCAAACTCTATCGGCACAGCCAAGGCTTGCCAGCAGCAAGCTCAAGGGCTGAAGTGTGTAAAAGCTCACTTAAAGGTTAGCAAGCCCTGGCATCTGAAAAGCCCCTAGAAACCCACTGCCAGCCTTAAAACCTGCCTCCTGTAGCACCCATCACTGGTGGCACTTGGAAAAAGCCCCTGATGGAGTAGGGCAATGGAGAGCAACAGCCTCACCATCGAGGTCACAGCTTTGGGAGATTTATACCCAATGTTTATGTAAACTTTGAGCAAAGCTCCTCAGATGTTTGCACCTCTGGATTTTTGCAGCCGAGCTCCCATTCTTCCCATTGCTCAGCAATAGGTGACAGTAATGAACTGACCTGGCCATGCACTGTGTGGTCACTGCCCCTTGCACCCTGGCATCCAGGTCCTTCCCTCAAACCACAGCCTCTTCTTCTGGGCAGATGGAAACAAACTCTGCACCATTGTTGGTGGCCATAGGCTGGAATCACAGGGGACATGGGCAACAAGGGGAATGGGGTGCCCTCCTCTTATGGGGTTAAGTGTCC
>NW_010184649.1:59346-68536 GCF_000695765.1 Mesitornis unicolor | reverse complement strand
GCAGGAATGAGGAATGGGGGGAGACAAAGAGATGAGACCTCCATGGAGTCTCATCCTCCAGCCTGACAAAACAGAATCACCCCAAAGCATCCCAGTGACAGCAACATCAAAGTTTAATCAGGTGGAAACATCTAGCTGAAGATCCCTTAGAGATGCAATGACGTGTGATTTCGTTTGCTCATCAAGGCAAAGGAAGGCCACTGCACAAAACCCCTGCAAACAGCGAGAGCTTGTTCTTCAGCACAAAAATTACCAAGGAATTAAATAACTGAGGTGTATTTTGTCACTGAACATGGTCAGCCAGTCAAGGTTTTCTTCTGGTCACCATCTCAGAGGCTCAGGACAGGCAATATCTTGAAATGCCAATACCCAGCATGCTTTATGAATCAGTTAAAACCAATATAGCCTGTGGCAAAGAGCTATACAGGAAGAAGCCAGATTGTTGGACTGCTGTAGAAATACAGCCTCAGAGTTTGTCTCCCCCTGGGAAGTGACATCACATCTTAGGCAGAAAATATCCAGCAGGTTTCAAGACTCCCAAGAAGGCCACCCTGTGCCAAAGTCACCAGGAGCAGCCCTACAAGAGGAGGAGTGAACCCCTAAGCAAAGCCAAGGGAGATGCTGACACTGGGATTCATCTTGCTTCAATAACTGCAGACACCTACATCTGAGCGACTCATTCTGCACACCTGTCTGTCTGTAATGAAGAGAAATAGGCACTTTTAGGATACAAGTCAATTTTAGGTATCCATGTTAGTGGATAAAACCTAAGCTGAAAGCACTTGCACCGGGGAAGTCACAGCCAAGCTGACTGTGGAGCAAATCCCTCCCAGCCGAAGGAACCGGCCCAAGAGCAAGACACGTCTTCATGAGATGAGAGCTGATTTCTGGAGACAGTCGTGGCTGACGGGCAAGCAACGCCAAGCAGGGTTGTCCTCTCCTCCATCAGAGATGGAGCACCTAGGCTTCCACCTCTGGGGACCAGCCAGGAGGGAAGAGGGATGACAGATACTTTAGCACCTTCTTCTTGTTGACAGCTTGTTTTCATCCAAGCTTTCTCTCCTCCACTAATTATTTCCTTTTGATTTGGAGACTTCAGAAGAAAAGATGCAGTGGTGGCCTCCAGCTACTCACCTTGGGGCTGAAGAGAGAGAAAAATAGTCCTGAATGACAGCAAGGACTCAGAGGGGGAGGCTCGCTCTTGTCCTTGCATCGAGAAAGTAGAAGTTTCTCTTTAGAGGCATTTGGTGCATACAAAAACTAGAGGCCAGACCTGAGAGCAACAGTACATTGCACTGAGATTCGGAGCTGACTCAGTGAGAGCAGAAAGGGTTGATGTCCTACAGCAAGGAGCACTGACCAGGTACCCAAGCAGGGCCAAGGAGGACAACATCTAGAGGCATCCTGAAGAAAGCACAAGGATATGAGGGTAAGGTAAGGGGGACATTTTCAAACCTGGAGGGCCACTGTACCCACTCGGGCCTCATGCCGGGTACAAAGCATAAATCTCTGCAATGCTTCTTCAAATTAATCCATAGGAAAAGACTTGCTAAACGGCAGAAGGTCAGCGAGGGTAATTCAGGTCAGTGGTTTGGAGAATTCTCATTTTGACCGATAACCAAAGATCAGAAAGGAAAAGGGCACACACTCACAGGAGAAGGAGGAGAAACAGCCTGCACAAAATCACTGCCTCTGTGGGATGTAAAATGCTTTCACTGCACTGTCCCAGCGCTGCCATCAGTGTCCCTCACAGCGATGCTCAGTCTTGCAGCCTTCCCCAGCTCCTAGCTTTGGGGTACTGCAAGCAAGGAGCCATGAACACCAGCTTCCCACCAACCCCCAAACCATCATGGCACACACGAGGCGGTGAGAAAGCACCCAAGGGAAATAACAGCGGCCCAAAGTCCCTTCCAGCACCCTCCTCACAGGATGTAAACCCAGTGGAATGGCCCCTTTACTCAGCACCCTCCTGGCCAGCAAAGTCGCAGTGACCCAAGGCACCAGAGTGCTGACAGCACATGGGGACAAACGTGGAGCCAGCCAGGCATTTGCATGCAGAAATCCTCCGCCCGCTTGGAGCTTTCTCAAGCCCATGCATTTGTATTAAACGGTCTGTTAGAGATTTGCCAGTTCTTTGCAAGCTCCGACAGCCCTGGTTTTATTTCAATTGCCTTTAAGCCACTTCGTGGAATTTTCATATATAAATATGGAAATATGCAAAAGCCCTCAGATTTATAGGATCTGACACTGCGCTTTAAATGAATCCCCGATGATCTTGTCTTCTGCTCGTGCCCCTCCCAGAGCACCCCTTCCTCCAGGCTCGGATGCGCCTGCTCCGTGCAGAGCAGTAATCCTTCCCAGGCAGGTCCAGAGGCGTATCCACACTCTCCTCTGCCCCCCAGCCTGCCAATCTCCCATCGTTTACACTAGCAGGCACACAGCTTTGCTACTCCGCTTGCGCAAACAGGGATCGTGCTGTACAGCAGCGGTTTGGTTTTTAGCCGGGCAGGGCAAGGCAACCCTGGGGGTGCAACCACAGTAGTAGGCAGCAGAGAATCTACACCACATGGCTTCAGGGAAAGGCTCAGTCAGACCCCATGCAGCTTCAGAGGAGCCGGTCCCAAGGCAGAAATCTCTCGGACATGCAGCTCCCAAAGGGAGAAACTCCTCACCTTACAGTTCCCATCACAGGAAAGCCCTGCCATCACTTTGGGGTTAAATCAGAAACTAAAACCTCCGTCTCGCACCATATTTTCCTTTCCTGTCTGTCTCTGCTGGAGAATCACGAGGGAAGAGCTAACTCAGAGGGGAAGAGGTCCCGCAGCTATGATGGGAGCCAAGGGCAAGCCAAGGTTTCTTTCCCCTCCAAGAGCAAGAGCGGGACAGGAAAATGCGGCACACCCCCAGGGAGGCAAACACTTGGCACAGAGATGGCTCCCGGTGATGCTTTTGGACTGACATTCCCACAGGGCCTGCTTGGAAAAATGCCTTTCCTCTTTTTCAAATCACTCCCGAGCGGCTGAGTGCAATAAAGAAAAAACAACCCTGAGCTCACAACGGCAGAAAACTACACTGAAACCTCAATCCCCCTTGGCAGGGACACACAGTTCACCCATCGAGGGGCACAACCAGGGGCTCAGCCGAGCTGCACAAATGCTGCCAGCCCACGCATGCTTAAAAATAATTTAAAAGGGGAAAAAAAAAAAAAGTCAGGATTAAAGTAATGGTAGTCTGTATGAGGCCAAAGCTTACCGTGGTTTAAATCAGTGAAAGTCAATTAAAAAAGGAAGAAGTTACACACATTTGCTAGCAGAGGGTTAAAGAAAGTCAAATCATTGACCTGAAGAAAATTGCTAGTTCAGTATGTGCAACAAGAGCCGGTTAAAACAAGCTTCCAGCAGCCATATATTTTTCTATAGGTGCCCCATATTCTCCCTGAATACTAACTTGTTTAATCGGCTCGCTGCAGCCCAGGAGGTGGTTCCTTCGTGGCCAAGAAAGCAGCTGGAAAATGGCTGTGGCATCCTGTCGACCTCCACTTCTCACACTTGTTTTGAGATAGAAATTGCAAGTCTGGCTTCGCAACAGAGCTTAGTTTGTAAGCTTTGAGGACACACAAGAAGGAAAGCCCAGAAGAGATGAGGCTGATTTACTAAGCACAAGCAATACTGTCTTTGTTTAACAAACTGGGTAGCTGAAAACACAAAACATCTTTGACGAGGAGAAGGCAGCACCACCTACTCAGGGAGTTTACCGTTTACCCTGGACTATTTCCCTACGCCACCCCCCCCTTGCTTTGGCCTATTTTCTGCATCAAGAGAATTTCAATTTCCCTCCAAAAGCAACTTGATACAGATCACAAGAAGAAAAAAAAAAGTGGGGAAAAAAAGTGCTGGTGCCACTTTTACTGAAGGAGATGCCTATAAGCAGCTGTACTGGAGCATGTAATTCTTTCAGATAAAGGATATTTGTTATTTTCTAAAAGACTTCGAATTTAAACCTGTAACTTTGGTGCTAGGCCTACACTTGGTTATCAGATTGACATGTCCTGTTTAATCAGAGAGAATTAACCTCTCAGAGTGCAGGAAAAAAGTTGGTTATTTAAAATAAATCACAGATTCTTTTCCAGTTCAGGTCACACAGAATGCCGGTTATCTGAAGTTGATCCACACAAATACATTTTTGACTGCACATGCCCTGACATCCACAGGCTTGCTAAACTGCTCCCCCAGCAAATCCCTGCAAACCCCAGGCTTTTCTGCAGCCACCTTTAGCTGGAGCCATTCTCCCTGCCAGGATTTACTAGGGGAGGCTGTGGAAGGGTGAAGCACCTTGTCCTGGCTCGCTGGCTTCCCACAAGGCGTGCCCGAGCCTCCCCACCGCAAGTCCTTCCCTCCTTCTACCATCTCCCACTTCATCCCTCGGCATGAATCATACCGCTATTAACTCGTGACACCATTAGCTTTTGCTGTCACCAGAGCTGACAATTCAAAAGGCCCTCGAGAGCTGTCTGCACAGACACAATAAATGAGATCTCTTAATTAACACCTCCCTTAACTAAATAAATTAATTTTATGCAGCTGAGTCGCGTCTCCACCGTTTGAGGGTGACTGAGTAGCTGAAAACGTCCGTCTCCTCTGAGCCGGTGGAAAGAGTTTTTGCTTGATGGTGTTTCTATAAACAAACCCGGCTCCAAGGTGGCTGCGGGTGTGTGACAGGCAGCAAAGAGAGGGAGGGACGGAGAGCGCTGGCAGCAGGTCAGCTGGCACCCCTCTGCTTCAGCATCCCTCAGCACCCAGCCTTCAGGAGAAACACCTCACCCGGAGCTGGGCGGGGAAGAAACCCCTCTGCAAAGAGAGAGATGGGGGATGTACAGGCTTGCATCCCCAGGCAGCTTGCGGAGGTGAGGCAACCCACCTCCTTGTCTTCCCCAGAGCAAAACCAGCTGCAGCAACCCCAAAGCACGGAGAAAGAGTCGGGATGCTTCACCTCTTGAGTGAAGAAGACCCATGAACCCGAACTTGCAGAGAGTGCTGTAAAACCTGCATCATAAAGATGAAACAGAAAAATACTTTGGCACAAGAGCTAAGATTTCAGCTCTTGATCTATATGCATCTGATGGACAAAGCAGATCCCACACCCCCAGCTAAACAACAAACAGCTCCCTACCAAAATATAGGTGTGGAAAATGGCTACACACAGAGACTGCACATCAAGCACACGGCTCCTGATGGATCGCTCAGCCAAAGCACTAAGTGTGGCATACCTTAGATTTTATATGCACACACTCCCTCCTCTCCAGATTCATCTAACTTTCTTTTCAGGGCAGATGGCACACACATGAGCACTCTCTCTACAAAACACCTCTGAAAGGATACACTTTTCTTTCACCTTCCCCCCCACATCTCTCCTCCTTTTAACTCAGCGAGCAAGGTCCTCACTGGGAGGGAGAGAGATCTGGGTTGTTGTTGGCATCCCTACAACTATCTTCTATAAAGCAGCCACTAGTAACATGATAAAAGCCTCCTCTGTGGCCTTTGATGGCTGGGAAGAAAAAAAAAAATCGAAAGCTTACCACTAAAAAAGACATTCTCCTCCAGGTCTGAATCACCAGTGCAGCTTTTGGTTCTTGAAGAAATGTGATCATCCAAGGGAACAAACTCAAGGCCAAAATCAGACTGTATTATCCAGGCTATCAACAGGGTGTCCTGCAGAGATGCAGCCGAGAATTACTTTCTCCTCCCTCTCTTTTGCCTGGTAAAGCATGACAGAGAGAAAGACTCTCCCTGGTTTGTTTTTTTAAGGAAATTAATTAGATTTTTAAAGAGGCTTGGATTTAAAATCAATTTCCCAATTAAAAAGCATAAGGTTTATAGTTGGTGCAGAATTTAAGTTGGGTCTGTTTGCTGGCATTATGGGATCAATGCGCTGTGGCATTTGAGTGCAAAAACGCTGTGGCTGTCTAAAGCATGACAGAGAGAAAGACTCTCCCTGGTTTGTTTTTTTAAGGAAATTAATTAGATTTTTAAAGAGGCTTGGATTTAAAATCAATTTCCCAATTAAAAAGCATAAGGTTTATAGTTGGTGCAGAATTTAAGTTGGGTCTGTTCGCTGGCATTATGGGATCAATGCGCAAACCCCAAAATGCCGTGGCTGTCACTGTTTTGATAAGAACTTTTTAGGGAACCTTTCGGGAAACCATTTTCCTGCTCAAAGCCAGTTTAAAGGAGAGACAAAGACTGCTACTGCCAAGTAAAGCAGCAATGTTGAAAGGTCTTATAAAGCAATGTTCACCTTCTTCGCACAAGCGAGGAAAACAGTCTCCAACTCACCAAATCAGGGGCCAGCCTGGGTGGATTCTCTGATGTGTACTAAGGGGCTGGGTCACACTGAATTTCTCCCCAAAGTGGGACACCAAGAGCAGCTTCCCTTTTCTCAGCTCCCTTTTCTCAGCTCTGAAGGAACTGGTTCAAGGCTAGACTCTCTTATCTCCTACAAACAGAGCTTGACCTCTGCCATATTTGCAGCGAGTCCTATTACTTTGGGGTGATTCAGAGCTCGAGGTTGATTATTGCAAGCCAGGAAGAAGCATTCTGGCTTCTTTGGTGTTTGCAGCTTTTATCGCTGAAAAATCCACCTGCACTAGCTATAAAAATAGATAAAAACGCTCAGCAAAGCCTGCTCTACTCAAGATCCCATGTCACTGACAAGTCCCTCTATGCTCTGGGAATTTCCCCTGGGAGAGCAGGAGTTCTGGAAAAAGCTGTAAGGTTTTCCTCCAATTCAATCTGGCCTGTGATCTTGGCTTAGAGGAACTCTAGAGACAGCCTTAATGCCAACAGCACAGCACATTGCTGTGTTGAACAGGGTCACACAGCAAGTTGGATCAATGCTTCCATCATCTTGGCACCGGCTGAGCGTCAGCAGCCACGGACGTGCACTCACAGCAGAGCAACTCTCTACAGCAAGACCAAGCAAAGGCAAAGGGGAGAAGGAAGAAAAACAAGTTAAAACCCAGAACGTATATCCCTTTTCCTGTACCAGTGGAGTTATTTTCACACCTGCAGCAGAGGAAGCTCATTCATGGTGATATTTCCACGTGCTTCCAGGCTTCAGGAAGGTTTTGTCCCCCGCCACTGCAACATAATGTAAATGGTAGATGTTGGTCAGCAAGGCCAATGGTCTTTGACAGTATGACATTCATTGGAGCACGTTTCTGTGGTGCGTGAGATTTACTGTTATAAGATGATGCCGATTGCTTCTTCTGGAAAGGGGCTGGGCAGTGGTTTGGGTCAAACACCAGCATGGAGGTGCCTGAGCTGTTAAGAGGAAGGTATGGGGAATGGAAAGGAGATGTCTGAAGAGCAGCAAGGTGGAGAGGTGAGTTAAACAGACATACAGGAAAGCTGGGAGATGGACAAGGACCAAAGACAGCTGGGAGGAAGGACAGGAGTCAGTAGCAGCAAGCAGTGCTGAGGGAGCTGCTGGAGCCCGAGGGCAAGGAGATGTTGGAAAGCCATCACAACGAAGTAAGGTTGTTGGAGGAGGGAGTGCTGGGGGTTGGCATCCAAATGAAATGAAACTGCACACAGCCAGCCTCAAAGTCTTTCAGGGTTTCTCAGAGCCCTGGCACCACCAGAGAAGATTTGACGAGCTGAAAAAAATCCCTCACCTCCCATTTAAAAAAGTGTCTATCTCCTACAGCCGAAGAAGGAAGAGAAGAGCAGGGGAAACAAGTGTAAACACCCCATACAAATTGCAAGGGAAGAAAGGAATCAGGAGACAGGCAGAACCCCAAGCTTGACTCGCATCTATTTACAGAATTAAAATGAATTTGCCTGTAATTGCCTCCTTCCCACTCATATAACTCCAACCCATCCGTTGGTCTTTCTCACCCAGAAAGCTCCTAATTCTAGTTGACTCATTCCACCAAAGCCCAAGAAGACAATGGGGCTCCCCAGGATACACAGTTCCTACCAGCTTTCATGAAAATCTACGTCTACTCCAGCAAAGATACCCAGATTAGTGCAGACCTGGACAAGGACATCAGAAAAGCTATGATACTGTGCAAAGGGTATTCTAGAGGTGCTAGAGGTTGTCAAACAGACCAGGGGAGGGTGGTACAAGAAAGGCAGGGGCAAGGAGAAAACCATTTTTTTAATGTCCTTCCCCATTTGCTACTCCTGCAGCTCAACTTGCACAACTTGCTTTCTTCCTCCTGCCTCTCTCAAGGAAAGCCATCCCTCCTTTTCTCATCCTCTTGAGTGAAGGTCTTGGCTTGGTCCCACCTAAATCCCAGGGCAAGAAGCTGTGATAAGCCCAATTGCCAGCAGGCAGCTCAGTTTTTGGATCAAGATGTGCCTCCAAACACAGGGGGAAGATCCTCCAGCCGCTGAACAGTTTCTGGTTTCAAATTTTTACAAAGTTACTGCTTCCACAGGAAAGGGAGCTAATAACTAAACTTCGTTTTTCAACAAAGAAAAAAATCCCCGACATAACCCAGAGTCCCAGGGGGGAATAAGCCGAAGGACAAAGTGGCACAGAAGCGCTGGAGGGGACGAGAGCTCCTGCAGCGGCGCTGCCATCACCGCCGTTTGGATGCCCTGAGATGACATTATCACTTTTATCTTCATCTCTCCTTTCCAATTCCCAGAGAGCCAAGTGAAAGAAGAAGTTTTTAGAGGGGCAGGCAAGTACAAGTGCACTTTAACAGCGCTACCAGTGCTGCCCATTGCCTGTAGTCGCTGTTGCAGCTAAAAGCAGCAGCCATAACCTCGAGAGAAGCACAGTGCAACCTTAGCTCAGGCAAGACCATTGGATGCACCAAGATCTGGGTTCCCAACCCTGCTGATACGTTGCCTTTTGCCCCCCTCCACCCTAGATAAAGTGTGTTCCCTTCATTTGAGGATTTACAAGACACAGCAAAAACCCATTTGCTGCCCACTGCCATCCTCTTTTCCACTCCCTAAATTGGTCTCGGGGACTATGTTTAGAAGCTCACAAATTCCTCTTTATTTTTCTTTTTTTTAATAATTTTGGAAACCTAATTTTTGGTTCCCTGATGTCTTCATGGACACACCAAAGCTAAAAATGCAGTTTCAATGACACATCGTTCATCCAAGGCCTGAGAAGGGAGCAAAGAAATTGTTCACTCACTCAACAGACAAGCACAGAAAAGACAATATTCCCT
>NW_010184649.1:38296-59315 GCF_000695765.1 Mesitornis unicolor | reverse complement strand
TTCCTGCTGTTTCATTAAACTAATTTTATGCATGAGGTGAGATTGCATCTTTCTTAGAAATAATAATAATAACAACAATGAATACATTTTTCTCCAGTGACAGCATCAGTGATGGGGTTTTGCTTTTCCACAAAGCAGACATTTCGAGATAGGGCATCTAGAAGTCGCCTGGTTAAAAAAGCACCATCAACAGGCAGAATTAGCATCTGAAGGAATTTTGTGAGGCTTTCTGGGATGTTCTGCAGCAGAAGGATTAAGGAACCACACAACGTTGAAGACATATAAAACCTCTTTCCAAAGCAGCGCCCTTCTGAGAGCAAATCAATACCCATAGGATCCACCCATGCAACTGGACTGAACGAGCAAACTAAGCCTATCGAAGCAGAGATTCCCAGGTACTAACTTTGTTAAAGCATAATCCTTCACAAATCCAAAACATGACTCTGAACAGGGTTGCCAGATAGCACCCTGCTGAATAAAAAAAGCAATATCCAAAGCGAGTAAGGGATCTCCAATCCCCACATTCCCTGCAGAGAGCACAAGGACAACTCCACTCAGTCCTCTTCCCTAACCTCAGTTATAATGAAGAAAAGGAGATGAGAATACATAAATCAAGTCCTTGCAGAAATGCCAAGAAATGCAGAAGTAGCTCTGGGAGAAGAGAGCACATTGCAAGAATATCTCAGGATAGTGTCTGACCGTGCAACACATGGAGGACAGAGAGCACAGGGGGGAAGCTTTTAGCACCTGTTTGCTTGCACTTATAAATAAGAAAAGAGGCAAATGAAGCTAGAGAGGACGGTAGACACTCATCTCTCCCCTTGAATCTTCATTGCTGTCCCCTCTGTGAACTCCACAATTGATCAGGGCTGCAGCCAGGAAAGCTGCAGCTGGAGAATCACATCCCGCTTCCCCACAAGGAGGAAGGAGGGCATGGAGGAGGCGCAGCCCTAATCACAGATGCAGACAAGTTTCTCAGTCAGGAAAGCTGAGAAACTGATCACCTATAATTAGAGGACAAGAGTCCTCTAACAGCTGAATTAAAAGCAGAGCTTGAGCACAGTCAGACCCCAGTCACCAGCTGCAGCATTTGACCAGCCCTTGAACCTGGTTTGCCTTGCCACGACGCTTGCTCAGCGTTGCCAGCCAAAGGACTTCACACACCCAAAGCAGATGACAAGGTCTTAGAGCTGACAGAGCAATCCGGAGCACACAGCCCTCCATGCCAGCAAGACATAGGAAGAGCCCCTTTTTCACAAACAGGGATGGAGAAGCCTCCCTCATCATTAGTTTCCAGGGCTGAATACGCTTAGCATGGATGATAAAGCGTAGTCATTTCAGAGAGCTGTTACAAGCAAGGTTATGGACACCGCTATCGCTGATTAAAGAACTGAATGCACTTTGCTAAGGTAAGGGCATCTTACTATTTGCAACCCAGCACACAAGGTCACGGAGCACAGGTACATTCAGACAGAGGCCAGAATTAAACAGCTATTTAACACAGAAGGGTGTCCAGACCACCTCCTCTGCCTGCTACAGGGTGACCTGAGCACCCAAAGCTTTTTATTAGATGGTTATGACCCACAGCCATACCAGAGCGAGCCTGCAGCTGTAACCTCCAGACCTCACAAGCAAAGAGGCCCAGCTGAATCAATGAGGTCCATGTCAGCTTGCCCATCTTCCTTGGAGCTCTGCATCACTTGGTTTTGCATCATTTAGCAGGAAGGTGAAGAGATCAGTGTCCCAAATGATAACAAGCAGCAAATTAAGGTGTGGAGAGGGAGAAAGGCAGCAAAGGGATTTGCAAGCCCAGTTGTCTGGTCACACAAAGGACAGCAGACCATTGCAAGCTCTTGGTTTTTCCTCTCCTATGAGGCATTCCAGAAATTCTTGTGCCATTGGAGAAAGTTAAGGGTGTTTACACCTATCATCATTTCATGGATAAGGAGTGCTGTAGACTACAGATACTCTGGACACCAGCTCCACAATCCCAAGGGCAAGGACAGCAACAAAGCTGGAAGACTTCAGTCCCTCTGATGTGACGTTACATCCATAGCCTCTACTTACCCAGAGGCTCAAGCAAAGCTGTGCCAAAGATTTGACACTGTGCCTGCAAATGGCAATAAACACAACCAGCGCTGGAAGAGCTGACTTGCCTGTCAATACCTGCTTTCATAGCGTAAGAGGAAAACTGCCTCTGACAGCCTAGCAAGCGTGGTAGTGAAACTGTGGAGCAATGCCAAGGTGCCGTGACCTCCAAGTTCTGTTCAAGAGACCAGCAGACTCCTGTCCTTGACCAGCAGGACAGGGGAGCAGCCAACCGCAGGCAGCAGCAGTCCCAGCTGGAGTCAGCCTCCTGCCTAATTCCACTAACACTGGGACAGAAGACACACCATCAGCTATTCTCCAGTTATTTTTAGTACCTGATGACTTTCCTGGAAGCACGCCACAGCAGCAGGTCACAGGGATGACTGCAGAAGGGACACGTGTGGCCCCTCTGCCAGGACTGCACTGGCAGCAATAGATGCCAGCCCAGGTGTGAAGGGCTCATTGATAAACCCATAAGTGTATCAGGCACAAGCTTCAGCCATTCTTCCTCCATCCTCCTCCTCTCTTTCCCCGTTCACTTATGGAGCAGCAGCCACCATCAGTACCAGTGCTCCCTGCCACTCGCACTGTCCCCAGCACAGCCCCAGAAGGGACACAGGGCTGGCAGCACTGGCACAGAGAGACTGGTTCATCTCAAGACCAAGGACAACAGTCAGCAATTATTTCTGAAGAGGAAGACATGAAATTGCCCACAGAATGGGATAAAGGCAAAGGCAAAAAGCCTTACCAGTCTGGTCCCAGGGCAAACCAGCAGCTGCAATGCAGCACCTGCAAGCAAATCACACCCAGCAGCCAGGCTGAGACTGCTTCCCATGGCCCTGACTGACACAGAAGTTGTCTTAGCATCTCCTAGACTGCTGCTGGTCATCAGGAGAAGGAGCTCAACACATCAGTAAGGATTAGGCTGAAAATTAATGACATTTTCCTTTACGCCACCAGATAGACACTCAAAAGAAGCATGAAGAAAGGCAGCTCTGCTAAGAGCTCCAGCAAAGAGTTGAGCCTGGTTTTCCAACTCATCTAACATATTTCTCCCAAAACAGTCTTTAGGACAGCATCTCAGAAGCAATGCATTAGGGCAATGGCAGTGGGAGGAGGTGAGAATTGGACTGGCTGCACATGGGAGAGCAGCTAGATTTGAACGCAGCACTGCCTCTAGGTTTGAGTTACCAAGGAATTATCGATTTACTCTCGTCTGCACTCAGGGGGCTGCGAGCAGAAACGCTCCCATGCATGGTACAGCAGGGCTGGGCTGGTAAAATCTTAATGTTGAGGCACCCTGCACAGCCAAGGTAACACTAAATAAATAAAGAGGCAGCACTAGAGTTTCAGTGGTTTGGGTTTTTTTTGCTACTTTAGGACCCAAATCAACAAAGGTAGGAACTGAGGAAAAAACAGGACTTGCAGCAATCTAAAGGCATAGAATCATAGCGTGGTTTGGGTTGGAAGGGACCTTAAAGATCATCTAGTCTAATCCCCCTGCCATGAGCAGGGACACCTCCCACCAGACCAGACTGCCTATTCTACACATGCATGAGGCAAGGGGCTTAACTGGGGGAGGGCACAAGACACAGCCAAACTGCCTCATATTTGGCATATATTTGGTTTGGCCTGGTTGGGGTCAGGATATGTGCAATTCTGACAATGACAAAGCTGCCTTGGGACCATATGTTATGGGTCCATACCAAAAAAATGGGGTGGCAAGGAGTTCGAGGGAGCAGGCAGAAGTTTTGCAAATTAAATTCTTACCAATTCACCTCTTTTAAGGTGTCATCCTCTCAAAGGGGAATTTTGACCAGTCCCACTCCAGCACTGTCCCTGTAGCATCACTCATCCAACTGCTGGGGATTTCTCATGGGTAGCACCCCTCAGCTCAGAGCTCACAGCCTAAATCCCTCCCTGATACTGTCAGGGAAGCTGGGACCCAAACTGAGCCTTCTCCAGGGCTGGCTCCTCTCGGCTCATGTGGCCCCACTGTCCTTCCTCAGTGACCCATCCACGAGGTTTAGGCACTCAGCTGCACCTCACCATGGAGGGGAGCCCAGCAAAGCATTTCTATGTTGAGAAAAATCCACATTTTTTTCCTTCCATAAATTATTTCTTTAACTTTACCTGCAGGCCAATTATATGTTGAAGCATTAAGGGAATAGAAACTTAATGTGTGAACTGTTGCTTTACTATACTAGTTCAGTCGGTTGTATTGTTTAGGATTATTTTTTAATGCAGTCTGATCAGGTATCTTTTCTATTTTGCTTTATGAAAAAAGAATTTATAAGAATGAATCTAAAACCTGTAATAATGACAGAGAAGGAGAATAGAGTTTTCCAGAAGGTGGGCATTATCAAGGTTAGAAATGCACACTTTCAGCATGCGAGGCAGTAGGTTAGGAAATGAGGTGAAGCACAGTTTTATTTTGGCTGCCTGAGAACTTCCACATCCCCCCTCCCCAACTTCCACATGCCATAAAATTGATAATGATAACTAAATGTATAATTGACATGAAAGGAAGGCAGCGTAAAGTTCAAACAGATGCACTTGCTAGTCCTTTGCAAGAGCTGTGTGCGTGCAGAATAGAAACGTTAGCGCAAAGCTTTGCTCCCTCATCAAGAGGGATTGTTTGAATATCTGATGTAGCACGCGTGCCGCTAAGGCTAGTTAAGCGCTGACACGTGGAGAATATGAATGAAGGCAGGCATTTTTAAAGGCCTTAGAGGAATTACGTGCCCAAAACACACACAGGCAGACATTTAATTCCCCTGAAAACCCAGTATTTCGACTACCTTTCTTTAGATAATCCAGAAAGTTTACATAATACCCTACGAAGATTTTTAATTTCTTTTTTTTCTTAGAGATGCTTGGGATTCGACATTATGATTTGGTTGCAGGAGGAATTTGGTCTTACGCTTTCCCTCACAAGGTCTCCAGCCTTTTGGGAAGTTTCAGAGTGTATTTCCTAGTTATTATGGTAATAAATGGAGAAAGGCTCCACTCTAGTGTACAGGTACAACCTGCAAGCAAAGAAATCCCTATTCTTCCTAACACCCAACTCACATCCATCCACTGCCCGTACTTTTAGCAAAAAGGCAACTTAAACATGTGAGCACCACTGCTGCGCATCAAACAAATAGAAACATCCAATCTTGCAAGACAAGAGCATCACTGAAGCCATCCTGGAAACGTGTGTTGACAAGGTTAGCTCAGCAACCTCACTGCCTGCATCCCCTTCACAACAGTTTGAGGGAAACATGGGCAAAGGCATACAGAGAGCTGATTAGGGTATTATGAAGCACCTCTTTTTCCCCCAATCTTAGAAAGAGCTGAGCAAATGGGGTAACCCCCAGAGCTCAGATTGCAAAATTCTGCCCAACAGCTTCCCGAGGCTGCTCAGCACCTGTGGCTCCCAGGCGTGCCAATGGGAGTACTTTCCAAAAAGACCTTCTCCATCAGTGGGACAAGTTGTTCCTAGGGCAATATTGTGCAAGGGTTGGAAATAGACTCCGATCACCATTTTGTGCCTATTTAAACCAAGCAGGAAATAGCAGGGACCCCTCCAGAGAGTCCCTTACCTATATGGGGTTTGGCAGAGCCACTTTGACTGGAGGACACCGTCTATCCCCTGCCTGACCTCCTTCTCCATGCAAGAAGGACAGACATATAAAGAGGAATTGGGTACAGAGATAAAAAATTTAAAAGCACCAAGAATACTGCTGGCTCCTGACCAGGCGGAAAAGTTATTACAGTTAGAAGAAAGCCACCTGCATCAGGAGGGATTGAAGCCAGCAAGCGAGATACGTATCAGGGGACAGGGGAGAGGTTGGGATGTGATGAGAATTGACATAAATATGAGGTTGAAGCAGAAATCATAGGAAAATATGGAAAGGACAAGGAACATTGAGTTACACAGCATCCCTGGTTTATCAGATCCAGCCTTCCTCCAATCTCCCACTAAAAGCAAGAAGGGTTTTATCCCCTCTGTTCCCATGGGAAGTCTGGTCCAGAGTCTGATTTTTCTCTAATAGCCAGAAACAATCTCCCAATTTCCAGGCTGAATTTATTCTGGGCCAGTTTACGTACATTTGTTCTTGTGCCAACACTGTCCTCAGGCATAAATAGTTCTCCCTTGCTGATGCTCTCCCCTCCCCGTTTTCCACCAATGTATTTATAGGCAGCTATCTTCCTCAGCTTTCATTTTGCTAATTTAATTAAGTCAGGCTTTCCTCGCCTTCCCTCTGAACACATGAGTTTCATTTCTCTTATCGTGTTAGCAGCCCTTTCCCAGCCCCGGTTCCTCGGTCCAGCTCCGGTGTCCCTTCGAGGAAAACATGAGCCACACAATCGCCAGCAGTGATCTCTCCTAGAAAACAGATGCTTGTGAGCTGAGTGCCTAATTGCAAACTAACAGAGACAGGCTCATCTTTTATCCTGTCAGCTATTTTGAATCAGTTAAAGATCATAAATAGTGTTTTGGGGAACAAGCAGATCCCGTAGTGCTTTGTAATGTATTCCGTTTACATTTTGGCTGAGCTGTCTCGCCGTAATCCTGAACTGTTCTTCTTTTTCCAGTGATGCTACACCACTCTGTGAAACCATATGATGTACGTCAGATTAAATATTATCCTATTTGGGGTTAGACAGTAGCTCATATTGCAAAAGGAGAAAGCTATGTCCAGTGAAGTGGAGGACAATAAGAGATTTCATTGCTGCTTTTCTCATGAAAAGAGAGAACTTGACAGGAGACTGCATGGGATGTAAATATTGCTGTTTCACCTGACATTTGGGGAACAATTCAAATCCATGCACTTCGTAACAACTAAAGATTATGCAGAAGTGGCAAAGTGTAGCAACTACAAAAGGGAGATATTTAGGTGATCAAGGCTAGAGAAGCTTGGATTCAAGAATTTAAGAGATCCAGCCAAGGAGCCATTTAGCTCATCTTAGTAAGAACCAGAATACCGAGAAAAGCTTTCAAAACATGGAAAAAGCTAACATCACATCACTACATGTACATAGAGTATGACAAGCAAATCCACAGAGCTTTAAGGAAACTAGAGTTTAGACTATTTTGTTTAAATATTTGATTAACAATGGTAGCTCTTTCAGGCCACTAGTATTTCTCATTTTCTAACTAGATGCTGGTGCTTGTCACAGCCTCCTTCAGTATGAGCAGGAAAGGGGTGGATTAGTAAACGCAGTCAACTGCCTGAGGTACAGCTCAGCTACTCAGGTACAGCTCAAGCCTAACTGCGAGGCAATGGCCACCCTAACCATCTCTGGGAGGTGGTTCATCCCTGGATGTGACATCTTAAGAAAAGCAGAGGCAGGGAAACTCAGTGTCTTTGCAGCTGGCATTAGACTGACATTTAAAAGAAAAAGACTCTGTCAAAGAGCAACCCTGTTTTCCACCTATTCGAAAATACTTGTTAACCCAGCAAAAACTGCTTTCTGCCTCATGTAAGCATGTTTGTCTCCCCTTTTTGTCGAGGACCTGGCTCAACAGCAGCTTCATTGCACGCCATGCAGGGTAACAAACTTTTCACACTCCATCTCAGTCTTGACAGCAACTGGCGAGAGGGACTTGGGGACCAGAGCCAGCCCTGCTCTCTCCCTGCTACAAGCTCTTCATTGTGTCCCCACAAGCCACGGCAAAGGTGTACAC
This sequence comes from Mesitornis unicolor, assembly GCF_000695765.1. Classification (NCBI taxonomy): domain Eukaryota; kingdom Metazoa; phylum Chordata; class Aves; order Mesitornithiformes; family Mesitornithidae; genus Mesitornis; species Mesitornis unicolor. The sequence goes on along the minus strand of NW_010184649.1, from coordinate 51,550 downwards.
TGCTCTGTTTTGGTGGCCACTGACCCTGGGGAGGTGTCAGCCCACTACAAGCCACAGCAGAGGAACACGATATTGCCCCCACACGCCATCACATCGCTGCTGAATAAGCCATTATTGTAATACCTTATCCCTCACTGGCTCATTGCAGGACTAGGTATCATTTCACAGGATGATTTTTGATCACCCAGCGAGCAAGACGGGCTCCCTCCAGCCAAAACGGAGGAGAAAACATGCAGCTAGAGGCCAATTTGCTGTAGCAAAACCACCAGAAATAGCAGAGAAAAATGGCAATATCCTCAAAGAAGCCCTAGCTTTTCAATAAATAAGGAAAGCTGTTGTCAAGATGTAAAACAGGCAGGTGCTATTCGTAGGAGAGCAAATGGTAGTGGGGTGCGATAAGGCCAGAGGAACAGTTATCTCCAGCCACTCACTATCATTTCTTTGCAGAAATCACATTTGGTGCCAGCAAGATACGAAAGCCACAACCATTTCCAGTAGCATTAGAAACAACCAACACACCAACCATTTGTCAGAATGACAAAACTAGCAGGAAAAGAGAAGGGGAAATCAGTTCTTTTCAAGCTCCCCCATGGGGAATTTGCAGAGATCAGGTGTTAAAAATAAAGCAAATGGCCAGTGTCCTCCAACACAACCTCACTTTGTTTCTGACTTAACACTTCTGCATTGCTAGGGCTTTTCTGAGCCAGCAATTTCTGCTAAAAGAGAGAAGTGCCTGCTACAGAGGACTCAAGACGGTCTTGTAATAGGTTTTCTTTCAGCTAGAAACAAGCAGATCTAGCATGAACGCCTCCTAGCTAAAAGAGAAATTATTAATACCGAGAGAGCGGCTGCAAAGCATTCGGCACTGTTGAAATATCAGCTTTTAATTGCAGCAATGCAATTCCCCTACAACCTGCACCCTTCTCCTGTAAGACACTCTCGGGGAACCTAAACTCAGGATTCCCACCACGTCCCAGGGGTGGTCAGTCTTCCCCCAGCCCCTCCAGTGCCACCGAGGAGGGGACAGCAATGGTGGAGATGGATGGCCAGCCCTGGGGCAGTGTGATTGATTTCCCTCATTAGCCTGAGCGGTTAAGTGGGACGGAAGGGTGGTCACACAGCCAGCAGCAGCCCAGGGATGGGGTGTGGGGAGAGCAGTTTGTCTCACTCAAGTTGGATGAGAGCAATACGTTCCCAAGCATGACAGCGGGTAGGAGGAGGTGTAGAGGAGCAGAAAGCCCTTGCTGCTCCTAGCACGGAGCTTAACGCATTTATGGCAAGGGTTATGTGTTGCACCACAGCTGGAGTGCCAGATAGAATTGGGTTTTGTTGTTGTTCCTTCTACAGGGAGCTTTCCCCTTTTCATACCTGAAGCACAGGTGGAATTAAGGCTCAAACAACTGATGCTAACCAGGTGTGGCAGAGCAAAAGGACCTCTTGGTGGTGAAACAAGGCATGTCTCCAAGTTGACTCCAGCCATCCTGAGTTAACACACTGCCTGGCCCAAAGGAAGAAGTTCCCAGAAAAGTTTCTTTCTAACTTACACAGCTCAGTTTAGCCTTGAGATCGATCCTTATTTTTCATTTCCATATTGCTAACACTCCAAAAAAGAGCATTTCCTGAGACCTCAATGACCATAATGCTGAAACCAAATCTTAAGGTGAGGCTGTAAAGGGGAAGAGTAAGAAATCACTGAAAACTTCTCTGCTTCCCCCTCCAGTTTTGCGTTCAGTTCTGGGCCCCTCAGTTCAAGAAGGACAGGGAACTGCTGGAGAGAGTCCAGCGTAGGGCTACAAAGATGATCAAGGGAATGGAGCATCTCCCTTATGAGGAGCGGCTGAGGGAGCTGGAGATCTTTAGTTTGCAGAAGAGGAGACTGAGGGGAGACCTCATTCATGTTTATAAATATTTAAAGGGTGAGTGTCACGAGGATGGAGCCAGGCTCTTCTCGGTGACAAACAATGATAAGACAAGGGGTAACGGACACAAACTGGAACACAGGAGGTTCCACTGAAATTGGAGAAGAAACTTCTTCTCAGTGAGGGTGACAGAGCACTGGCCCAGGCTGCCCAGAGAGGTTGTGGAGTCTCCTTCTCTGCAGACATTCAAAACCCGCCTGGACGCCTTCCTGTGTAACCTCATCTGGGTGTTCCTGCTCCGGCAGGGGGATTGGACTGGATGAGCTTTTGAGGTCCCTTCCAATCCCTAGCGTTCTGTGATTCCCATGGAAAATTCTCCCACAATCTCAGCTTTAAAGGTTAATAGAGGTTTGGCTTGGGATTTGGTGGTTTGCGGGGAGGTTTTTTGGAAATCAAAGGCACCAGCCATCATACCGTGATGCCCACAGCATGATGAACATATGAAGCAATCACTAAAACATGGCAGGCCATGAAAGAAATGAAATATGGCAAATGGTAAACCAGCATGGACAGGAGGAGAGAGCACTGGAGGGGCATCAGCCCCTGTTGCCTTCAAGGCAGGTCATCAGTCCTGGGAGACCCTCACTCAGCAGGCATTAATGTATCCAGAGGGAAGACTGGCTTGATTCTTCATTGCTCCCTCCAAATCGGCTGCATCCTTTACTCCAAAGGCAAATACACAGGAGCTGAGCTAAACAGACAATTCCAACCTCGCTGAGCTCCTGCCGAGCCCTTGCCCTCTGCTGATATCCCTGGATTCAGGGCGGGGGGTTGGTTCTCAGGAAAAACACCACACAGGCTATTTTTTGTCCTGACATACGGCCACACCGGGCTCAGCCCCTTGCTCCAAGGTGGGGAAGCGGGCATCTGTCAGCGTGTATAATTGTGCATGTATATAGGTCAGCACCAGCTCGTGGGTATGGTGGAGACACGTATGCATTTTTCTTGCATCCTTAGGCAAGCTGGAAAATGTCACTTACTCACTAGGCAATCACTAAACATTTTGCTGCCCTAAGTGACCACCTGCTCCACGTATGCACCTCTGTGGCCGTGGGAGCAGGCTGCAAGCACACATCTGTAAGGCTGAGAACAGGTTTCTCCCTTTTTTATATCTTTTCCCTGACTTATTTTTGTTTTAAAACACACAGTGATTTAGAGCCCAAAACCGGGGCAAACATTCCTACCCACGTACTTATCCTTGTTCTCGTCTGTGCCTCTGCAGCATCCTTCACATCCATCTTTATTTTAACCCTGTAAGGGAAACCCTGTCTTTTGCCCAGATTCCTATTAGCAGCACCATAAAGCTTTTATCTGAAGCGGGGCCAATGCCCCAAGCAAAGCCCAGCGAGCAGAGAAACACCCACTGAGAAGCTGTTGCCCATTCTGAAAGCAAAGTCTTGACCAAGGAGGTGGTGGGGTACCCTGTGCAGCCCATACCTACATGCAGGAGGGGCTGCTTTTTCTTAGTGTGGGCTCCTTCATCCTTGGGGAGGAATATGAGCATCTGGCACAGGAGTTAAGTTCAGAGGCAGGTGTCTACTGCTAAATCCCATGCCAGTTAGGATAAGTGTGTTTGGGGAGCAGGCTCGCGACACCGTTTGGAGCAAGGACCCTATGGCGAGCATGGCACCATGGTGCATCAGGAGGCGAGTCCTTCCTGACCAGTGCATGAAGGCAAGGGGAGAAAGATTAAAAGGATGAGGATGAGCAGAAGAAAGGAGCAGAGAGACTTCACAAAGAAGCTCTCCAGGAAGGTAGAGGGCAGCTGAAGATGATTCAAAAGGGACTATGCTTTTATCTCCTAGCAACAGATGCCGGCAAAAAGCCATGGGAGACAGTCAGAAGACAGTCTCGGTTGAGCAAATGGGGGCTTTGCAAAGTTTCACTCTCATGGACCCCCATCCCTCCCCTCCTTGGGCTCCTTATGGTCACCAACACCACTGCCCTCACCCCAGCCAAGCTGCTTTTTCCCCAAGGGCCCAGGTAACAGGTTTGGATGTTTCCAGCTCTACTCAGAGCACCTCTCTTGCTCCCTCCCCTGTAACATCCACTCAGCTTAACCTGGGGCGATAGGGCCACAGTTTGGGCCATAGCCATGCACAGGCAGGCAAGCAGCTCAGTAGCTAAATGGGGGACCTCAAAACTACACATAGGATGGTGCTTAGCTGGGATTGAGCTCTCTGCCTCTCATGGTCTTCTGCTGCTCAGTATTTTGGACTCCCATCTGTTTCCCGGAAACTGGATTCATCTATGAGTAGCAAGCAGAGCAATATTTACAGCCCCCGAAGCATCTGGCACCAGCATATTTTAACCCATCAGGAAATGGCTGGAGGACACCACGCTCAGTGCTTTTAAAGACATTAAGGGAGGAAAAAAACCTACATATACAGGAAAAACCACCCTCTCTCCATTGCTGTATCAATTACAGAAGATGCATTAAAAGGTTTTAGTAATGATTTCTTGTCAATAATCTGGATCTTCACGTCCCAGTGTCCTCATTGAAACTCTCCTGGGAGCACAATGGCCCAGCAAAAAGGGACACACCACAGATCCGACAGCAAAGACAGAGGAAAGATAATAGAAAAGAGATATTGGGCAGAGAAAAGAAAGATCAGAGACAGCAATCTGTATGAACACAAACAGATCATGGGTTTAAAGGAAGGTGATTCTTCACTCTATGCCTATACAAATTATTTCCTTCCCTTTGCGGCTCCCTCCTCCCCTGTTCTCTGACGATTTGAAGGCTTTGGGAGCTGCAGTAAGTGTGACTGTTTTTCCATGCGAGTCAGCCAAAGATTTAAGTAGGCAGGAGGAAAGCACTCCCTTTTTCCATCAGTGTTCAATAGAAAGATAGTAAAAGAAAAAAAAATAAAGAAGAAGAAGATGAAAAAATCAGGGAAGAGTCCAAGCTGGGAACTGTTAAAAGAAAACACAACCAAGAACATAAAAAAGAGAGATGGAGTAGAAAAATACACTCAGGCTGTCCTTCCAGCTCTGAGCTACCCTCTGACACTTCTCAGGTATGTAAGGTCTTAACACAGAGATTAATCTGCAAGCTGCCAAGCTGGACATGGGCAAGCTGGCCTAGGAGGAGCCTCCTCTACACCAGGTGAGATCTTCTGATAATCCCTAGCAGAGAGCTAAGGAGGAAAGTTGGCCAATGCATTTGCTCAGTCTTTGGGTGATACAGGGGCAGGAGCAGAGCGCTGCTGCCCGTTATGATAAGGCTGCTCTCTAAATGCTGATTATCAGCCTGGCCTTAGTTTGCAAATCCAGATCTCTAAGTCCATAACCCTTTTCCTGATCACGTAAAGCCCTCATACAGGGTCAGGGCTGTTTGAGGCAGGCGTTCGTGTTATGGGTGTTTTGCAATGCATCCGGACATGCTTACTACCCCGTTTCCTAAGGAAACAGGGTATACACAGTCACAGCATTCGTCTGTCTGTCCCTTAGCTAGTCATTTCCAAACCTGTCAGTCCATTTTAACTACATCCAAAAGGAACGGAAGACATCCCCACCAGAAAAATGTACTGAGTACCACAGATGTCACCGCTATCTGCTTTCACCAGGGAGGATGACATTTTTCTGAATCAGAGGAAAAGCCAGCAACTGGGAATTTCTCCCTTGTTATCTCCAGAGAAACCACATGGGAACTCCATGATGAGCCCAACCACAGGTGAAAAGCAGGTTTTTTAGTCTTGCAGATCATGGGATGGCTTATTTTCATTACATAAAGAAAATTCAATAGGTTGGAACAGAAGAAGCTATTCTTGATGTCACCAGCACTCACCCTCAGACACGTGACGTTGTAGAAACGTGTGGTTTCTGTCCTTCCTGTGCTCCAACATTCCCAGCTCACAGGAACAGGAATGCTGCAGGACAAGAGTTTGGTTGATTGGGTTTTTTTTTAATTTCCAAGACCTTCTTCTTTCTTTGCCATCAAACATTGCCTGGAGCCCATCCAAAGCTTTCCAGGAGCACAGCATCTTGAGCATGCATGCCTTGTAGCTTTTCCATTCTTCTTGATGTTATAAAACTGTCTTGTAAAAGCAAAATTAAAGGCCTTAGTGCTGGCCACAAAGCCCTTGCCGTGGACATGTTTTCTGTTGTATGCAGCTCCAAGGTAGAAGAAGGGGGGCGAAAGAGGGGAGAGAGCTTCATGCATTAAACTCCTTTATAAATCTATTGAAGGTATTTCATCACTTCCCAACATTCCTCCATAAAACCCACTCAGCTACGTTTACAAATTGTAAAATTAGTTTTATGTGCAGGGTCCAGCTAATGGCAGAGCTAAATCTAGGGAGCAGGAAGATTAGATGCTTCTCCCTTCCTCACGGTGGAATTTATTTTGCAGCATTCCTGTGGAGAGAGCAGCATCCACCCTGGGGTGGAAGGTTTTCCTTCCCAAATCAAAGCTTTTCAAGGTCAAAAAAAGATTTGACCACTAACTGGAGAGTTTTGGAGAAGCCACCTGTGGGGGGAGCAAACAGAGCTGGATGGCTCAGGGGAACCTTTGCAGTCCACAAACACGAAGCATTTCCACGAAATTAGGCAATGCAAAACTAAAGAACTTAAATCCCATGCAAGATAATTTATGCAAAGGAGATAGAGGGAGGGGTTGCAATATTAAGAACCTTTAAAGGAAAAGGGGCAGTTTTCTTTATTCCCCTTATTTTTTGTAAAACAGGTGTATGCCTCCCTCTGCGCTGTCAGCAGAAGGCTACGGCGGCGGTAAGCAGCTCACTGCATCTGAACGTTGCAGAGCTGTGTTTGCTACCTAGAACATAAGATAGCTGGCAGCTGTATTACACGTACTTGGTACCCTGCCACGCTGTTCAGAGAAACACTGGGCAGCACCAACTTAGTTCCCAGCGGTCTCCCATCGCTTGGCTACAGCCCAAGGCACTACCCAATGCAGCTCTCTGGAAGAGTGCTAAAAGCCCCACTACAGAGACAGGACCAGCATAAATATTAATTCAGCACAACACAGCTGCCAGGAAGGGAGGTGGTGATACATTTCTGCCCTTCCTGCACAAGGCCAGCATCACTCCTGCCCAGTTCTGTGCTTCATCCCTGCTCACATCCCCTCCGTCCTGGCCTTGCTACCTCTCTGGACTCCCCAGGCATTACACAGGGTGCAGAAAGAGGCTTGACACTGCTTACCTGGTCCATGGGAACGTTGCCTGCTTCCCCATGGCAGCCCAGCAGTCCAGACCTGCGAGGAGGGATCTTACAGCAAGCAAGGTCATCTCTGGATCCTCACTCTGCTGGGGATTAACGTTGCAGGGGAGAAGGGAAAAAAACCACAGCAGTTCCCTAGTTAAGGCTGGAGAACGAAACGAAAGCTAATCAGCCTTGAGCACAGGGGACATGAAGGGAACAAGCTACTTCAAGGCGCGTTCTCAGCTTTAGCTCTTTGCTCCCTTTAAAAAAAAAATCATTTCCCTCTGTAGCGTATTAATCACCACAAGTCAGCCCCAGCAAGAGTTATCCACAGAGCTATTCAGGGACTATGAGGATTCTGTGTTATAGCAGGATTATTTACTTTCATAACCTTTACAGAAACAAGAGATAAGTACATTAGAAAAACTGGCTTGCAAATAACAGCAGCGACAGCCCGATTCATTCCTGCACCCTCCTTCCCTATTTGTACACATGGGCCAAAAGGGCTGATACTCTGGTTGCCACCATATGAACCTCACAAAATAGCACTGCCACCATGCAGGGGTGATTTTGGAAGCAGGTGGATGTGGAAAGTGGCTTTTTAGCAGGTTTGCCTTTCAGAGGACCAGGGGTACCTCTTGCCTATCCTGCAGGGCAGTGGCACTCAAGGGCTCAAGACTGGAGGCTGCCCAGGATTGCCCTGTGCCCCAGGGACGTGCAAGGCACTGCATGGTGACACAGGACAAAGTGGCTTGTGCAGCAGAACCCTTGGAGACTCCCCATTGCTCCCAGTGGGTTTTCCTCTCCAATGGGCATTGGCCACCAGCAGAAAGCTTCCTAAGCAGCTCTCAGCCCCAGGCTTTCCAACGCTTCAGGTCACTCCATGCCAAGAGTAAGCCTGCAATAAACTGAGATCCCTCTCCCAAGAACCATCCCCATCTGACCTGCAGCTCCAAGCAGGATGCATCCCTTGAGCGAACAAATGAACAAGCTCTTTTCTGCACCACCCTCTTCCTCTCATCCCTGCTCTCTGATATACGACTGAAGTTAGTTGTATGTGTGGTATTAATTCCCTTGGTATTCATTTCCCTGCTGACTGGCAGAGGGGATCGACACAGAGGAGCCTGTCCCATGGTTCCTGGCAGGTTTTCACTTGAGGGGCAGCTGTTGCATCTCTTTGCCTTTTGGGTGAGGCATTGCAAATTTTCAGCAAATTCAACAGCAATAACTGCACCAGGCAGCAGCTTCAGTCCCCCAGTCTGCTGGGTGCAGCCTGGAACCACTTCAAAATCAAACAGCACATGGGGAAAGCAAAAGAGCTACCTCCAGTCTCTGCTGCAGTGAGCCAGACCTTGAAGAGAAAGTGCTCTTACATCCTTGATTTGCATTTGCCCCTGAATCTGTGTCTTGCACCCTCCAGAGCCATCTCCCACTTCCACAGAGCTCTGTGGGTGACATCCTGATCTACAGACGTATAAAAGAGTCTTTGTTTGCAAGGTAACAGCTACAAAATGCAAATAAAAAGCCCCAAAGAGTGCAAGATCAAACAGGGTCTGTATCTACCCTTTTAAAGGCAGCCAGGCTGCAAAGCTTGCTATAAGCGATGGGTTTGTTTGCAACATTAAATATGATACTAAAAGTATCTTCCATATGAAAACAACAAGCATATGAGTTAGTTTATGTGATAACTTTAATCTCTCCAATAACAGGTCTTTAAAGCTTATTTTAGGTTGAAAAAATAATACTGAGTAATGAATCAACGCCTTAAGAGGCTGATAAGCAGCAGGGAATCATTGCAGAGAGTGTACTCCTGATTTAATTAAAGTCTTAAACATACTCCAAGAAACAAAATCCATCCACCCATCAATATGATGAAAAGACTACAAGTTCTCTTAAACTCATCCAGCCACTTCATGAATCTCCTGGTTGGGAAAGGGAGGAAAAAAAAATGTGGTCGTCTTTCACTTAATTCTTCAAATCAGCAATTTCCATACAAGCATGAGCTGTTTCCCTGCTCCAAGGACAAATTAATGGGAGTTACACTCGTGCAGTGAGGAGGCTCCAAAGACTTTTTGCAGCAGGGGTGCAGCAAAGCCAAGGTCCCCAGTACCCATCCTGCAGCTCAGGCCACATTTCACCTCCCTCCCAGATGCTCTTCCTCCAGCAGTCTCTGTGGCATCCAGTGTTTTGGTGCCCCTTGCCGTGCAAAAAAGAATCCAAGATACCTCCAGGCTCTGCCACGCTGTCAGGAGTTATTTTAAAGTACTCCTCTCCTGTACTAGGACAGCCTGGGGACTGCTCAGATGTTACTATCTTTTCTGTTTCTCCTGGCTTGCACTGGTGGTTTATTCTCCATTTTCAGAGCAGCAAAAGTTCAAGCCACACTTCACAGACTTCACAGATCCATCCCGCACCCCAGCAAATGGTCACAGCATGGAGCATCTCTGCAAGCACCTGAGAGCCAGAGGGGATGGATGCCTGAGGCTGGAGGACTTCCCAGCTGGACCTCACCCAGGGGTCTGCTGGAGTACCAGCAGACCATAGGTTTAAGTGGCCTCCATGAAGGAGCCTTTGAGCATTCCCAGTTCAAGGGGAGAGATAACTCCCTAACTCACCTGAAGGGAGAGAAGCCAAAGGGATTCAAGCATATACCCATCATTAGGCATGCAAGTGATGTTTTCCCAAATCAGAGCTCAGGCAAACAAATGGAAAAAGCAAATATTTGCTAGAATGAAAATGTCAAGTGCTTGGCAGCTTTCCTTTCGCCTTATGTTTCTGTTCATGGGGGCTTCAACCAGTTAATAACCATGTAATTCATGGATGTTTACCTTTTTTTTGGTGAGGGAGGTGATGGTAATTCAAGACAAAGTTTTGCTTCATTCTTCCTAAAATAATAAAAGCAAGGAGAAAATGGGAAGGGAAAAAAAAAGTTCACTGGGGGAATGCCAAACTTTCTTTTTAAGTTTGCATTAGCTTCACTGAGGCTCCAAAGATCACTTCAAAAAGTAGGAGTCAAAGCATCTCATTTCAAAACCGCGAAAAAGTGGTTTGATTTTTTTTAAAGGTTGCTCATTTTTTACGTAGTTTTTTTGTTGAGTTTAACACAAATAATTTCAACTGAGCTGAACCCTGTTTTTCAACAAATACGTTTATATACTTCTTTTTAAAAGGGAAGGGGAAGAAAGTATCGTTCTTTGGCCTGTATTTGCGCAAAACCACTAATTTTTAGTTGTTGGCTTTCCGCTGGAGATAATCACACTGAACAAAAGGCTGAATAAATGATTCTTCTCACAGGTGTATCACAAGGGCTGATGGAAAGATCAACAAAATATGGCAGTATATAAGAAAAGGAAAAATATAAAGTAAAGGTGGATACAAACCACTAGAAATATTTATAAAAACAGAACCAGCATCAACACTTGACTTCTTGCGCTACCAACCCCCCTTTTTGCATTGAGGTTTCACATCTCATGGCATTGCCCATGTACTCCCTGTAATCCAAAAGCCTCAAATTAAGGAGCCTAATTTTATCTGGAAGAGCTTGGCGCGACCTCAAGAACAAGCGCTCTTTGCTTGGAGCTGGTGTTTGAGTTTCTTTCTTGCCAAGAGGAGCATTAGATCTCTGGGTAAGCCAGCTCGAAGGCCTGGGGGACGGGTGCTTCGTTTCCTCATTAAATAATTCTGACTCATGAACACATCAGAAAACTTGCATTGTGGCCTTTGACAGTTTACCTCTATAAAGGCAAAGTTTGTCGAAGAAATCATTTTCTGCGAATCATTCACGCGGCATTAGTCGTGTCCGTCCCTTCCTCCCAGCCTCACAGAGACAGCTCCAGTAATTTGTATTCTTTTCATTGCCTTCCCCTGCACCCTCATCTATCTTGACCGAGTGAACTTGCAACTTTATCTCATCTTCCTGCAGCAGCGGATCAAGACAGAACTGCTCGTCCTGGCCAAGAGGAATGGTTTTAAACAAAATTTTCATCTTTTTCTCTTGCAGACAGCATAAATGTCACTAATACCCAAGGTCCAGCCTGGCTCTTGGCCTTCAGAGGGGTCTGACCAACAAGGAATAATGGGCATAAGGACATGACTGGAAGATCAAACCTTACTGATTATATTTACCTCCGCTGCTTTTATTTGTATAACTCTGCCCATCCTCTCCTTCCCTTCTGATTTTTTTTATTTTTAAACCTATGGGCATCTCTCATTTCCACACATCTCTAAGCCACATGGAAAGCCACTGAGAAAAGACAAATATGATAAAGACACTCTTAAAGGTAATCTTAAAGTTGCTCGTCCTTACACACTTCTAGACCCATGAGCACAAACCTTCTTCGGTTACATCCTGAGGTGAGAAACCAGTTTTTGAGAAACTCCTCTATGGGAGAGAGAAATGTTCTAAACACCTGATATTCTGCTGCCCCTCTCCAAACCCTGACATATTTCTAGAAGAGCTGTACATTTATATCTGGCTGCTTAGCAGGAAACTGCTCTGAGCCATCTCCACTATATATTTTCTTCTGACATAAATATGAATTAAGGTTATGGCCCAGTATGATCTTCCCATGAAAAAGTGTAGATTACATCTATGTGACCCAATAAAGCAATCTTAAATACCCACTGATGGTTCATTATTGCAAGTTACTTTCCTTCCTGATGTAGAATTTATTCAATATATTGGAGGGGGAAAAAAGTCTTCAGGAAGGCATTGCCTGTGTACCGCATTAATAAAAAAGGACAACGGCAGGGATGGGCTTGACAAGTTGAAAGAGGAGCCTCCATTTACCCAGCCCTGCTGGATGAATCAAAATACCCATCCTGAAGGGCACATAGGCCGTGAGTCAAGTCTAGAGGGATTTTTTTTTTTCTTTGCACCTATATGATTAATTTTTTTAGAAAAACTGTCTGGAGAAACGATGAGTTTGTGCTATGGAAAGAAAAACTGCTCAAACCCAAGGCTGAGAGAAGAGAACACATATGTTTACTGGCTTTTTTCTCTTGTAGACAGCACAGTGCCAGAGACACACATCCAAGAGTGGATTGCCAGCAGTTGGCCCTGAGCTATGTCAGCTCACCATCCTACAAATGGTCCCACCAAAGGCTCTTTTCAGCCTACCTCCAGTTCATGCACCATGTGCCCAGGAGCCCTCGGTGCCCAGCACAGCCATGGAAACCAATGCAGGGAAGAAGGGAGAGAGCTGCAAGCTTTCCACCAGGTCCTGTTGCAGTGCAAAATCCTGAGGCATCACCAGGGCTCAGCAAACCCTAAAAGGCCAAGCAGAGTCAGGTGCTGAGCATAGGGGATCAAAGATGCCCTGCACCCCTTCCACACCGCCTCCATCTCTTCTGCCTTCAACTGGGGAGGGCAAGGCAGCAAACAGTGCTGCCAGCTCAGCACAGGAATCCTCCATTCACATCCTGGCACATCACCTTACCTGTTGCAGCGGGTTTACAGTCCCCTATGCTCCTGGGATCCATAGACCTCCCAGATGCAACCCCCTTTTCCAGGCAACCCTGCATCCATAGGATTAGGAGTGAAAGATGCTACCAGCACCTTTTCACAGTTGCTATGGCGCCCATGCTACCCAAACCCTTCCCCTAACAAGATGGCCCTTGCACACCAAAACCTGCCCCAAAGAGCCAAGAGGCTCCTTTGGGTACCTTTCACACTATGTATAGCAGAGGGTCCCCAAGGAAGAGCACTCTGAATCATTTAGAAGAGGCCAGGCAGCTCGCGGGCTGCAGCTGCAAGGTGAGACGTGGCACATCTTCCATTCTGTTAATTCATAGTATTGACAAAACATAAAATATTAACGTCAGAGGATACAGAGTTCTCTTTAAAGAGATTGATTTGCAAAGGTTGGGAGTGGGTTCTTTGCCATGCAGAACAGGTCAGGCAAAAAGTCTTCAGCATCAGGCTGGGAGCAGGCATTGCCCTCGCTCTCTTCGCCCTATGGGCTCCTGCTCGCAGGGGCTTTGCATGGTGCCTGCCCTGAGGCTTCACACGCTCCCAGAACATCTGGAGTTGGAGCGGCCTTGGGATGTCATCTCCTGCTGACTCAAATGAGGTGGTCCTCTGCAGGCCAATCTGCCAACATCATCCTCAAAATGACACCCCATGCTGTCACATTTTCTCCCCATGGTTACCCACTGGGAACGGGGGACACCT
>NW_010184649.1:21527-38265 GCF_000695765.1 Mesitornis unicolor | reverse complement strand
GTGTAGGGAGCCAAGATCAAATTGAAGCCTACCTTTTTTCCCCAGAAAACTTTCCAGTTGGGTCAGCTTCTTTATTTACTTTAACTTCTTTCTAATTTTCTGTATTCTTCATGCATCTAATTAATGATCCAGATCATTAATATTTTTGGAGCAGAAATCCTCTTCCCATCTATAAAGTGGCCGTGCCAATTCTCAACCCTAATTTTAAACAATGTAGTTTGTTTAAGCTTTCTGCAGAGAAAAACAGCTTGAGACCAAAGACTTTCCTGCCTCTTCACAAGACAATTATTCAGAATGTTATCAGCAAACCTTAACACACCTTCATCTGCGAGGAGGATTTCTCCCAACACTGCTACACAGTCCACCCACCTATAGATGCAAACAGGACTACAATCAATACATGTTAATTAAGCTGTAGCCCGCTCCAATTACAATTATAGGATCTGAAGGACAAGCATTTATTTTTGTCAGTAAATTAATTTAAGCGTTCATTAATTTTAACTTTCATTTTAAAATTATCTATCACTTTAATGATAAATAATTCCTCTCGTTACAGAGGAAACATATGGAAAAGAAAGATAAAATGGGAGACACTTGGACCCAGTGAGGAATATGTTCTTGGGCACTTCTCTTTCGGCACATCAGCAACCACGTTTATGTCAGCAAACTGGGCTCTTTTGAAAATTTGGCTGGCGAGTGCAGTGCTGAAATAAGAACAGAGATTCTTTGAGTATCTCACCTCCTTCTCTGCTGGGAACATGAAAGCTTGGCTGTGAAATCTCAGTGTTTTAGAACAGCTGAAACTTTGTACACACTACCAAAATAAACACTTTTCTACAGAAATAAAAATATTACCATGTTAACAGTTTTTTAATTTATATAGAAAAGCGCGGGTTGTTTTACAGCTTAACCCTTTCTGCACATATCCCAGGTAGAAAGTACTGATTTTTGAGGTGAGGTTTGTGCAGCATCCTGCACTCGGATTTACGCTTTCCCTGGCTTGGGTACAGCAGTTCATTAAATACAGAGCAGACCAGCAATATTTTGGACCTTTTTCTCCCAGCAGATGCTGTGTGGCACATGATCTGGGCTGGTCCAAAGAAGGGTTTTAATCCTCAACACCTTCACCCCAAGGGACTGCCCAACAGCTCACCTACCAGTATCCACCACATCTGTGCTGTGAATTTCCTCTGCCCCACCTCAGTGCAAAACTAAGCAAACGTCCCAAAGTCTTTTTCTTTTGTGTGAAACACAACACAGGAGTGTCTGGCATCCTCAAACGCACTCTCTGAGATCATAAGGCCCTCACCCTGCCAAGCGCATTCACTCAGCTCTTCCCATAGCCGGGGTGCTGTATAAATAGCAGCGCTGCATACCGAGACTCCTCCACACAGACATATCGTACCCTGCCTGGGACCTGTCAAATGCCAAAACTCAAAATAGATTAACTGAATAAATTATTCAACAGAGAGTGCTGTTACTCCTTAAGCGCTGTGCTGGACTGGTAAGAATTGATCAGCTTCACAGCCAATAGTACCAAACAAATAGCAAAACAAAATTGTTCAGTGAATAGACTATCTAACAAAAAAAAAAGAGCTAGAAAAGCACCAGGCCTCAACCTCCAGGGAGCTTTAGACCTGCAGTGCAATTACAGACTCTTCTTACCATATGTCTTCCCTTGAAACAACTACTTAGCCCTCTTCCCAGCTTGGTTTTGCAGCTATCATTGCAAACCATTGCTGCTGCATTTTTAGGACACTACATCTGCTATAAACTCCTGGGAGACAGGGAGAGAGAGTCCCTGTCTGAGCTCTCCTGCAAGCATGATGCACAGGCACTGTCCACACAGACACCTCTCTGCTACCTTTACACCAAGAAAGTAGCACCAAGACAAGGAAAAGACAGCAGCCTGGCCTGGCCAAGACCTCTGGAGGTAACCCACAACTCCTAAAAGCCAGACAAGTCATGACTACTGGCATACACATTAAGCAGAGAGTCCCGGCCTTCTGAGAGCCAAAATTGACTTCTTCCAGCCCGTCTGCCTCTTGACATCTCCTGTCTCACACTGTGTCACTCCTCCCACAGTGCCAAAATTAACTGTATTCACTTCTCAAGATCCGTGCCTTCCCTCCCCCTGGAGAACCATCCCTAGCAGGGTGGCTTTGCCAAAGCTGAAGGGATTCCTCCTGCAAGGAGGAGCCCTGCTGCCTGCATTTCCACACATCAGTATAAAAGCAAGGAGGAGATAACCCAATGCTTTGAGCAGATGGAGAGGCAAACCAGCAGTTTGGGAAAACCTCTTTAGCAGGAACTATGTAACAGAGAAGGTTCAGTTGAAAGGGGAATGGAGCAGTGAAAGAGAAACTTATGTCACATATTTATGACATCAGTGCATGTTGCTATAGAGATAATTAATTAATGCAACATAATAAAGTCAGCAATTTCACTACTTTGTAGGTTAACACAGGACTGGAAATAGAGTGGGGAGGATAGAAGACCTTACTTCTAAAAAGCCATATTTGTAATGATCCTCCAAGCGCTAAAAGAGACGGTTGGGCCTGAAAATCATTTCCACGGTACATGAAATGTACCGCATTTACTATAATCACTGTCATTAGGAGCCCAGAGAAGAATTAGAAAAACACCAATAAAGGTGAATGAAGGTTTAGCTGAACAACTGCAGCGGGAAGAAAGAGTTCCCAGGATGTCCAGCAAAACTCTTCCCCTCAACCTGGCAAAAATGCACCAGCGCACCAGGTATTTTGCCAAAGATGCTACAAGCTGTGATGTCCTAGTGTCTAATCCCAGATGCACAGGGCCTTTTTCTGAGAGCCCTCCAATCCTGGTCACCCCAAAAAACATCTTTCCAAGAGTGTCTGTCTTCTGTGGAAGTGAAGCTGAAGGCAGGTGAAGAGCAGCTCCTCCTCGTGGGACCTTCTGAGCAAGCAGAATGGTGAGAGAGGGGTTGAGACAACCTCTTTGCACCCCAGAAGACTCAATGTCATGCTCAGCCATGACCCACTGGCCTTCCCAACTGCTCATCAAAGCAAGATTTTCCTGCCTGTCACAGGTGGGCCACACAAAGAGGCAGGAGGTGAGACCAGACACTCTCACCTCTCTCATACACAGCTGCCTCCTGACAGTCAGGTTGACATTTACAGCTGACAAGGACATCCGTGACTTGTCAACATGTCCAAACAAGACAACTCTTTGATGGGAGCTATAACTCCACCTAGGAGCTTGCCTTCCGACCAAGAACTAGGCCAAAAAAGGAGAAAAAAGGATGCTGTGGAGCATTCAGGTAGGTGCAATACTTGCAGTTGGGTCTAACACCACCCTTCTGTTAATTTAAAAAATGAAAATCAATCCCATTTTCAAGTGAGGCCTTATTTTATTATTTGTCCTGTGCTAATTAGAATCTTTTTATATACTTTTCAGTTCAGGGTCTCTGCCTTCTGAGGTTAGAAAGAAGAAAGCAGCACAGATTAAATTAGGTCACTTAACCCTTAGGACACTACCATTCCTCAGCAAAGGTTGGTGTGCACGCAATGAAGCAAAGGGAAAAATGCTTTGAGAGACACACCCATGCAGAATAAATAGGTAAAATACCATGTTTTGGGACAAAAGTGACATCAGCAAGCAATACTTGCCTTCCATAACCATGGGGGCATCCAGCAGAAAAATCAGAAGGCCAGAATGCTGTTGTCCAACTTATAAGCCATCTCCACAATACCCTGTTTCAATAAAAGCATGGAAAAGCATGCAGCTTTCACGTTGCATTCACAGACAACACAGTTGAGGAAAATTAGAACAACAACAAAAAAATACCCAAATACTAAATGCATTATGTTCTGTTCGGAGACTTCAGCATCAGCTACCAATTCTTCACAGACTCAGCTACTTTCTATAGGATAAATTGCAAGGAGTCATTAAAATCCAGAGCTTATTGCATACCATCTGCAGGCAGAGAGAGTTTTTCTATTCCCAAGTCACAGCTGTTTTCCTGGCAGGCTGCTGCTTTGACCTGTTGCAAGACTTCTTCACGTCTGTCTGCAACATACTCCCTTGAGGAGATGGGTCCACCTCAAGGGGTCGGTTTAGCTGCAGAAAGAGCGCAGCAGAAACCTGTTTGATGATTTTCATGAGACAATTTGTATGGCAGTATCCAAATCACCAAAATATTTGCTTGATCCGCACAAAAACCAGAGCAAAACCCACTCTTGCAACAACCAGCTGCTGCTGCATAGGTTTATAACTGGAATAGAGAACACATTTTCCCTAAATCCAGACAAGAACCCAGCTCAGATAGCAGAGACAAGAAATCACCTATGGTGAGAGTAACAATGGGCAATTTAACTTGATTATATCCTTGCAGATCTCTCTATTTATAATGGTTTGCATTATTTTGAATGCAAACTGGGGTTTTTTTTTTCCTGTGCATCAGCTCTCGAAACCAAAAGTTGTCATTGCTTGATCCGCACAAAAACCAGAGCAAAACCCACTCTTGCAACAACCAGCTGCTGCTGCATAGGTTTATAACTGGAATAGAGAACACATTTTCCCTAAATCCAGACAAGAACCCAGCTCAGATAGCAGAGACAAGAAATCATCTATGGTGAGAGTAACAATGGGCAATTTAACTTGATTATATCCTTGCAGATCTCCCTATTTATAATGGTTTGCGTTATTTTGAATGCAAACTGGGGGTTTTTTTCCTGTGCATCAGCTCTCGAAACCAGAAGTTGTCATTAGCTCCTGATTAAAAGAGGCTTTAAATAAAGAGTAGAAACAAGCCCAAACAAAGAAGTGCTGCTGACTCTCAGTCCTGTTGTATCAGACTGACCGTTGCAAATGTCAGGTATCTTTACTGTTCGGAGTCCACTAAGCTTTTTTCTTGTAGGAGGGGTAAAACTGGGAATACTGGGTCAAATAGAAAAAAAAAACCCAAAAAACAGAAGAGAAGAGATAAATAAATAAGCAACGATGGGGCCCAAGTGTCCAGGAGGGTCCCAGTAGTTCGTACCAGCAACATACATGCAAGTTTGCCCACAGATGCAGCAAACAAATTAAATCAGCTTCACTAGTGAGAGCCTGACCTTTTCCATCTCCCCCCCAGCAGAAATCAAGCTCCAGCAGGGACCAAAAAGAGGGTTAGAAATAGCAAAGATTATAAAGCCAGTCATCAGGCGCACAGAAGACTGAAGGGAAAAGACAAGCAGGTGAAAGGACAACCTCAAGAAAACCTGAACTATTGCAGGTCATCCTCTCTTGCCAAAATACCATGAGACAATCTATCCCAGTGAACAGCAGTGGGGGATGTGACCAGGTGAGGCTAGGAGCTCCATTTTGATGCCGAGAGAAGGTGCCTGCTCTGCTTTATACATTAAACTGCTCATTTTGGCATACGTGTGCTGTGGATTTTTTAGCAGAACAGAACACCCCTCTAGCAAGGTGCAGGCAGACACCAAACAAGATTACTTTGAATTTTCCAGTCTCAACAACATCCAGACCACAGGAAATGGCACAGATTATTTCAAGTTGCACGTTCCTAACCCCAGTGACGGCCAAGCCACTGCCTTCAGGGGATGTCTGCACTGCACAGCCACTGATTCCTCTGGCTGATGGAGAAGCCAAACCAACACCGAGCTGGTCAACCACAGCAGCACAGCCTTGGTTATTCAGCCGGTGCTTAATTAGCCAGGATGAGCACCACTGGGAGACATCATAGCAGGACCTGAGCATGGGATGGCGCTCTGCTCTATGGATGCATCAGTCTCCAGCAGGTACCAGTTTTATAGACCCATCTTTTAGTCAGGATAATGGGAAAGGGGATAGGGAAGAGGGGACTCTCCACTCCAACATCTTTTCTGACCACACGTATAGCACACTGCCTTCATCAGGCAGGCTAAGGGCTTGCTGGTGAGCAAGATCGCTGCTTGGAGGAGCTTACAACTGCTCTCCTAAAGCCCACAGCTGGGTCCACATTAATACACCACTCTGGATTGCCTTCCCATCCCAAACAGCACAGGTGCTCAGCCCTCAAGAGCGGGAAAAAGCTAACTTCAATAAATGCAAAGCAATTCCATTTGATTCCGCCTTTTAAATGCAACACTTAATTAACTCTACTGGGGCTTCTTCCTCTCTAACTGCTTGTGTTTCCATGCCACCAAGGTTAGGAAAACACTTTCTCCCTTTGCACAGAGGGGCCCTGGCTTTCCCTCCTTGCTTTGTGCTGGCATTACATTAGCCAGAGACCAGGCCCTCGGGTGCACAGAGCCCAGCCCCGAGCAGAAAGAGCTTCCCCTTCAGAAACCTGTGACCAGCCAGTAGTTTTTTACTGCTCTGGCTGACCCTCACTTGTAATCCACCCCAGTACCCTGGCAGGGCTCCAGTACACAAGTAGAAGAGGAGAAACCAAGCTGTCACCCTACTAGATCCAACATTTAGTCACTAATGCTAAACTCTCCAAAAACAGAGAAAGAAAGAAAGAAAAGCAAAGGTGGGGGCGGAGGGAAAACAACCAAAACCAGATGTTTCCAAGCAGCTGGTATCTCTGTTTCTCCCAAGATGCTGATGAACGCAAACTCTGCGGCTTGACAGACCCTCATCGGCCGCCCTCTTCCTGCTAACAGAGAATTCAAATCAACTCTGCTGGATTTAATAATCTTCTCCCTTTAAATAATAAACTGAGGGGAGGAAAGGAAAAGGATTTATTCATGTCTCTAACTGTCAAAAAAAATGTTTACTGTGCTAAGATAACCCGGGCTCTTGAACTGCAGGAATAAAAAATAAAAAGAGAGAAAACACCCAAGGGAGAGGAAACTGATAAATCAGCTCTGCACACAAGGGGCACAGACATGCCCAGGTAGACATTGAGATGGGATGTACGTGATATCTTCCAGCAGATATTCATAGGGAAAGGTAGTGAAAGCAGAGCAGAGGGGAAGCTGGGAGGAGCTGCTTTGTTTGCTTAGCTCAGCTGTTTGAGCTCAGCTCTCCTTTTTGGACAGAGCTGAGAACATACATTTTTTAAGCCTTGTGGGACTCGCACAGTAGCTTCCCCAACCCTGGCCTGCTGTCTTCCATGGTAGCACACCACCCTCTCCAAAACTCTTCAAAGAGGGAAAAAGAGACATCAAGCAGAACTGTAAGGTGCTCCTCCTGCCAGAGAAACATCAGGGGATGCAGGAGGCCTTGGATGTAACCACAAAAACTCAACGTACCAGGAAGAACAAATGACTTTGGACCACTACTGAAACACATCTCCTGCTCTGTCACCCAAGGCCTGAACTGCAGAGCTCCTTGTACCAGGGCATGCAAAGGGCTCATAACATAAAGGTTTAAGTGAACTGACAGAAGGCCATGGAGGACCATTAAATGCAAAGTTACAGATTAACTTCCAGCTCAGGAAGCCCTGAAGCTGCAAAATGTCCCAGACTGGGAAGGAGCAAGAGGTTTTTCTTTGAGTGCATCCCCAGATCCTGCCTCTTGGTGGAGACACACCAGTCAACCCAGCACAGCCAATGTTTTGTGCCTGCTGTAGGTAAAACACATGTAGATGGCCACATTTCACTGATGCAGGGGCTGTTAGGATGCTTGCGCAGTCCCAAGAAGCATGGCCCCTTGAGGGGGACCTATGGAAAGCTATACCCACCCATATCTAGAATCCCCTTATCACCTGCAGCAGGTAACTGCAACCAGGCACAGAGGAGACCCCACACTGAACATCCCATCCTTCAACACACCCAAGTGATGGCATTACAATTGGGCACAGAAGTAAGGATTGTTTTGCCAGAGCATGGCCTTCAAGACAGTCTTTTCAGAGCAGACATTCCCTGTTCTTCTAGGATGATGATCAACTTGCAGTGAAAATATTCCAGCCCTCCTTACAATTCATTTCAGTCTTATGCAACCCAGCCTGTCTCCTTTCTCTCCCTCAAGCTTCCATCCTTTTATAGCGGTTTTCACAGCTGGACTCCTGTACAGATCTATATTTTTTTTGGTGTTTTGAGCACCTTACCAGTCTTTTGGAGCAATCCTGTGATTTAGCAATTATTTCTCAGCCTGGGAGACACTGCTGGTGGGATGTAACAGCACAGTAGAAGTGTAGGGGTACCCAAACCAACAGGCTCACATCTCCAGTTTGAGGTTTAGAGACAACAGCCACCTGCAGAAAACAGCCAACAGGAGAATCAGCCACCAACAGCACAGCCAGCCCCTGATTTTCTTGCTGTCCTCGCATACTGAGTGGGCTGCCCAGCATCTGGGAAAGCTAAGGGCTTCTCTAGCTAAGTCAGTGCAACGCCACAGTGAGGACCACCTTATCATGGATAATATTGATATAGCTGAACCCAGTAACTAATTGTTTCCCACTGTAGACCATGCCTTTCATCACAGTCCTTAGGGAACAAGCGATAGGATGAGATTCCCTCCTGTCAGAACTAAATGAGGACACTAATTATAAGAAAACAAACTCAACTGCTGCACAATATCCTTTGACATTCCAGTTTGATGGTCTGGAGGTGGTCAAACTGCCACAACTTAGCAAGAGCTGAAGGGCAGGCTGGATGCCCACTGCTCAGACTGCCTGTGGACCACAAGAATGTCGGGCACGCAGGATGCTCCTCCATCTGGGCAGCTGCAGCACAGGCGTATCAAGAGCAAGTGAGAGAAGAGGGAACCAAGGGGAAGCAATTACTCTGTGACAACCAATGCCTCATAACTTATTGCAGCAGCAGGACGTCATTCCAGCTCCACCTGCAGGAATTTCTGCCAGCAAGAAAGCCTTGAAGGTGAGATGGGAGAGGTATCGCTCAGGGAGGTGAGGGAAGCGAGTAGGCCGAGGCTGGTGAGGAGAAGCAGGTTACGGGTTAGAAAAGCGGTGAAGGTGGCAAGTCTTGGGGCTGCACAAAAATACTGTTAAATACTTTAGAGAGTCAAAGGGTTTGAGTTCCTTGGTATAATCCCACAGGCAAATGCTGAATGCAGCTTCCCAAGAGGGCCTTCTAGCAACCTCCATGAATTCTCTGCTCCAGCCCATTCTCTCTCTGCATTCAGTATCTCTGTACTGTTTGACAGCTGAAGTTTCCAGAAGAAACATTTGCTGAAACAGAATTTTACAGGAATATTAGAGAACATTTGCAAAATGAAATCTGAATTGGCGGAAGGGGACATTTACGATACAAATGCCATTCCAAAAAAAAGCTACACTTCTGAATCAGGGAACACACAATTGGTATGTCCTTGCAAAATTATTCACCTATTTAATCGCAGGTTTTTGAATCAGAAGCTTACAGTGCTTTGGAATCTACAGGCAAAACCCACCATATTGCAAATAATCACAAATGGCAGCATGTGGAAACTGCGGTCATCTCTTACTAGAGAAAGTAAAAAAAAGTAATCACAAATTGAAACAAGGTGTATGCCCAGCAAATGCACCAACAACCCTCTAGAGGACAAAGTTCCTTCAGAAAGGCTCACTTGGCTCTCCCTGACCACCTGGAGCCACCTTCCCTTATTTCCCAACAGAGAAGAAACCAAACTGGAATTCATTACCCAGTAAGAACAGCTTCTGCAGGAGGCCTCTTCCCATCGCACAAGAAGAGCACAGCTCCTGGAGAAGCACGTTTCCATGGCAGAGCTGCAAATCCCCATCTTCAGAACACCTCAGAGGTGGCAGACAAGCCTTTGGCTTTGAACTGGAGACAAAACCCAAAAAGGTAAGTGAGCAACCCATGGTGAGGGTGGAGGTCAAGTCACTGATGCTTCAAGCAACCTGATGTGATTTGTGCATCAAGCTCAGGGTAAAAGAAGTAGCAACCCAGCCAGTTTCATAAGTAAGCCAGTCTATTAAATGGGAAACACCATTAAGAGGTACAAAAAAAGACTTTCAGTGCTTTCCCATCAAGAGTAAAAACCCTCAGACTTTTAAGATTCCAGGGGAGGGATTAAAAAATAAAATTAAAAAAAATTAACCCTTTGAATTTGCACAGTTCAAAATACATATATTTAAACTGTATCTAAACAGCACTGTTGTGGTTTAGGTCTGGGCTGGTCACTAAATCCTGGAGAGATGCTCTCTACTAACCCTTCTCTCTTCCCCAGGAGGGAAGAGAAAAGAGAATAAGGGAGAGAGACTTTACAGGTTGGAAAATAAAACAATAATACTACAGAATAATATTGTAAATAGGAAAATAATGAAATACATACAGATATGTACAAATATATACAAAACCAATATAAAAATCCTCCCCCCACCGTCCCCCAATGACGAATACGTCACCAGAGGCTTTGCAGAGCAGGGCACTGGAAAAGTCCCAGACCAAACTCAGCAGCAGTGGGAGCAGGATGCAGGACACACAAATCAGGATCAGTGGCAGATGAACCAGCAGGGTCTGCTCAGACCTTGGCCACTGCAGGATCAAGATGGACGGAAGGGTCTAAGATGGAAGGGCTCCAAGATTGAAGAAGGGTTGAGACCCTCGTGATCCCTCGGCTTTACACTGAGTATGACGTGTGTGGGATGGAATACCTCGTTGATCAGTTTTGGGTCCACTCCCACCCCCTGTAGGTGCAGACACAGCACCCATGATGAGACAACTGACCTTGAGCTTATAGTTGTAGCAGCACATACTGGAAAAACATGCTGCTAGTTTCAGCAAGTTCAGCCACTTAAAAGAGACTGAACTGAAAAGTAAAATCACCAAAAAGAAAATTAGTTCTATTTAGCTCAAACCAGGACAAGCACCAACAGCAACAAGGAAATGTATGAGCACATTATGGCTCACAGGAGAAATCCCTCAAGATAAGAGGCAGCAAAGCAGGACCTGAAGTATGATGGACTGGAGAGTTCACAGCATGGATCACCAGTCCCAGAGCAAGCATAAGGCATGGAGAGAAGCAGCAAATTAGCTACACACAAGAAACAAAGAAAACTGTGACCTTGAGCTGAGAACACACTTGTAATAGATCTATAAAGATGTCAATCTCCTATTTACTTAGTGGATAAATACCTGTGCAGCTACCCAGGAAGACATGCATAAAAATTCTGCACCAAGTTCCTGAGAAAACCCCGTGCTTCTTTGCTCCCATCTCCATATCAATCTGCTGCAAAGCTGTACTAAATGCCTCTTTTCCTCCCCAGAGCTAACAATACAAGGCCTAAATGCTGTGCATTTTATTTAAATTATCAGCATTTGCCAGGCCTGGCTTTACCTATGTGGACAGCAATCACGGAGAGAAGGAAAAATTCAAAGGCTGGAAATGTCTCACAGCCCTAGTTGTTACAGGGTGATTTTCTTACATCTCTCTTCAAACAGAAAAGCAGCATGGGAAGAACTAGAGATCTAAAGTGGCAGCTGGACTGACCAAGAAAAATGTTTGGTGGAAAAGCAAAAAAGATTGAGGGCCAGGGTAGCACACGCTGAGCAAAACCAATAGCATCCTCTGTGTGAACTGCCCTAAATTGAATTGTTTTTACCAGCTTTGCAAACCAAATTTAGGCTTGTAGGACACTCCAGGGAATACTGGTGCTTCAGAGTTAGAAACAAGCCTTTTACCCTATAAAACTATGCTAGCAAGAATGTGTATAACATTAATGCACATGCCTGTGCCTCCTCATTGCAGGGGTGGGCTGAAGGCAGATGCTGCTGCCAGGGGCTGTCCACAGCGCCGTTCTTTCAAAGAGAAGGGAGATGCACTTTCCTCTTTTCGCTTTGGAAACAACTGTTCGAGTGTTCCCATGAAGAGAAGCACAAAGAGCTAACATTAACCTTTTCCCTCTGATGCCAATATACCAACGGACCAATATTATCCTCCTTAATGAAGTGTCCTCTAAGAAGCCAGGATTAATGCAGTTTCAGCCAAAAAGGCCAAGCAGGCTCTAGACCAAACAAGAACTCATGGAAATTAAGGCCCAGGCTGAGTTGTCTTAAATTTCCTCTAGGAACCTGTGCCAAACCATTCATGTTAGACAGACAACCTCCAAATGCCCTTGAAAAGTCAACAGGGAGCAGCAGGCACTGACATGAGTCCAGACTCAAGCAGTTGGCATTTCATACCACTGCCTTCCCAAGCTTGCTGCTTGCTCCCCAGTGCTTTCCCTTCTCCAACCCTCAGCAGGGATCCTTCTCGCTGCAGCGCTGCCCACGACCACCAGGACTCTGCTCTGAAAAATGACATTACCATGTGAGTTTTGAGAAAGCATCAGCTCTGGTCTCTCAATATCTTTTATAACACAGCCACCCTTCTATTACCACACCGTGCCACATCTACCCCTTTAGCATTTCAGGAGCATCAACAGATGACAGATACCTCGCCCCCCAAAAAAGTCAAAAGGCACTTTGCAAGGGCAGAAATAGTTCTGGGAGAGCTGCCTGGGGAAAGCAACCCAACCAAACACCCAAGAAATTAACTGTTCCTTGCTCTGCTCCAACGCAGATGCACCAAGAGTTGGGTTCCAACACGGATGGGTTCATCAGAGGTGTAGAAGTCTGCCAGAACTGTAACTCTCAAACTCCCATCTCCCTCCTGGGGCCGTCCCATCCAAATAAGCACACACTATTATGAAGAATCAATTACAAACAGCAGGAGCAGTGGAGAAGGCACAATTCCATCCCATGTTAAACTTCTCCATCCCAGGACACTTTCTTTATTTTTTTTGATTGGTACCTTTTGCCTGTGAGCAGTGATAAGAGTACTGATTAATCATTAAAGGGGGTCTATCTTTGAACCAGAGGAGAGGCACAGCAGGGAAGGAATGCATTATTTAAAGGAAGGTTTGTGTTTTCTATCCCAGCAGCCACCATGAGATTGCCAGGCACAGCACAGCGCTACAAAGTCAAAATCCAAGTGCCCCAAGATGAACATTACACGGAAATGTATGCTTAAATAATCCGTTTATTACATCTTCTGATTATAACTTTAACAAGGCACAAGTTTTACAGCTAATATTTTGGAGAACTGCAACAGATTTTTTTATGGCATGCCAAGAATTCGTGGGAGAATGAGTCTCACCTAAGTTTACTTCTTCCATCAGGGGACTAAATAGATTTTTCACATAAAATTACCTATCACATGGCGCCCATAAAAAGATGCAGCTGTAAATGTCCCAGTTTCAACCCCATA
This sequence comes from Mesitornis unicolor, assembly GCF_000695765.1. NCBI lineage: Eukaryota > Metazoa > Chordata > Aves > Mesitornithiformes > Mesitornithidae > Mesitornis > Mesitornis unicolor. Next base: position 25,140 of record NW_010184649.1, on the reverse strand, counting down.
GCTGAAAGTTAGTATCACAAGGAGAAAAAAAAAATATCCTACAGCAAAATGGCTAACTGCAATAGATTTTATACCTGTCTGGAAAGCTCTTCCTTCAATGCCACGTTATCATGTAGGCTACAGCCCCCTGCCAGAAGCTCGAGCAGGGCTGCGCTGTTGATGCGCAGTGTGCACTGCCAGGGAAGCACAGTGTGTGTTTGCCTATCATTTAAAGTCAACATTTCTCACTTTTTTTTTTTTAATCCAAGAAGAATTAACCTTTGGGGGGGCGAAAAAAAAAAAGAAGAAAAAAACCACAAAAAAAACCCCAACACAACATGCATTAACCACCTCCTGCAGTGTTGACACAACAGTTTTCATTTCCAAGCAAATGAAATTCAAACTTAAATGTCAAATATTCATTTATCAGCATTAAGCATAGCTTCCCCTCCCCTCTTTGCCCTCACAGCCATTTTTCTTGTTTGTCTTCAACTGGGCTCATGAGTGTGTGTGTGTAGAGCCATTTTTGTTCCCCAGATTAACCCCCGAACTCCTCTGACCCACTAGTTGTCTCTTGTGACAGGGTTGCCTGTTGTAGGCAACATGTTAAAAAAAACAAAATCAGACTTTCAAAAAGGCTTCCATTCAGGGAAATCCATTATGATTAATGGCAAGCCTCCCAAAATCTGTTCTTCATTTCTTTTTCATTTTAAAATGTCAATGCATGTTGTCAGAATGCAATTGTTTTCCTTAATCATCCACAGCAGTGAAGTAGAAAGTACTCATCTTTGTAGTGTGGAAAAGTCACTTGCTTTATTCATACCACACTCAGTTTTGAGAGGATGCTTTCCAGGCTCGTTTTGCCCCCAAGAATCAAAGCTTATGCACTTATCTTCTGTATGAGCCTGTATGAGCGATAAAGATCCCTCTACCGGGAAATTCTGCTTTTTTTACTGGGGTTGCCACCGAAGGTAAGGCACAGGTATGAGAACACGTGTTAGAAGGTGTCAGAGAACCCTCGAGGGAAAGCCATCTAGAAAACTGGGTAGCCTCTTCCTTTAAGCTCAGGAACAATTGGGGCATTGTTGTCGTTTGGATTTTCGTCAAAGCCAGAAAGGCGAAGTGCAGAACGTCCGCACGTTCCGCTCCATTATCACTTCTTGAGAGTTGCTCCTCAGTGCAACAACTACATACAATCTTTTCAGCTCGGTAATTGTTGTTTTTTTTCCCCTCAGCAATCACAAAGAAAAGCTGCTCGAAGGTGCAGGCAATAGACTTCTTAAAGAGCTGTCGACAACTCCCAGGCAACTTTTACATTTTGAATGCATTCTGCCCACATTTCCTGTATTTTCTGTGGTTCTTAAGTTCCTCAATTTAGCACACCAAGCTATTTGCATGAAAATAGCATCCTGAGAGTTTCTTATGGAAGACTTACAATGCCTTTCTTTAAAAAAAAAAACCCACATAATTGTGGAATTATGTGTTGAACATCTCAGGTAGCCGGGGTAAGAGGAGAATGAAGCACCAAACTGATTGCAAACATTTTTCTTTCATTTTACATCCCATCAAGTTCTCATTCTCCAGCTGCCACTCACAATGGTACTTCTGGATACATTAATCTAGTGCCATTATCATTCTCTAAAAGCAAGGAGCGCTTTTATTAAAGCCAAGACAAATGAATTTAATGGTTTGACTGTCTGTGTTTCTAAAAATACATGTAGACTTCCTCTTGACCTGCAGGTAGAAAATTCTATATTGACTTATTGGACTAAACCTACTCCCAAAGAAAGATAAAACATCCTGTCTGGTAAGCACCCCTTCCCAAAGTCCCAGAGAAATGGCTGGAACATATGATGCATCTGATGGGTCAGCAGAGCACTAGCCAAGAGAAGAACTTAGTTTCCAAATAAGATGGTCCTACGTAAACCTGCCAGACTATGAACGCTACCAAAACTGTGAGTTGCAGTGGAGAAGTATTATACAAGCAAAGATATAATATTTTGGGTGGCCAGCAACTATCACGTTAAATTGCACCAGACACTAAACAGTACAGTTAGCATCTCAGCATGCACCAGAGCAAAACCAAAAAAAAGCCAAAGCGATGCATTTATCAAATTTTAGACTTGCTGGGATTTCAGAGTGTGTTGCAAGTGCGGTCTCACAAAGAGATCACTCCCAATGCTGGATGTTGGGATAACCAACGACGGGTCACGGCTTGCAGCCAGCCTAGGCGCCAGTGTCTGTGCAATGGCTTTGGACCACGGAAGCTGCCTGGACTCAACATTTTGTCAGGTTGCCCAATAATACAGGGGGCTGGAGCCATTGGATTGGTCCTGCAAGCCCCACCTGCCTACATCTAAAAGCAAGAACTTTCTGGGCAAACCTGTATCACACAGACGATCGTACTGATGAATCATCCAGCTGCATCAGGTAGTTGAATCAGCAGAACCAAAGAAGAAATACCAACTGTGTGCCCCAGACAGCTACAAACTCCAGCAAAGACAACTACAGTCATTTCCCTGCACTTGGCTCTGTCACTGTCAGTGAGTGGGTGAACCAATTGCGGCCTCTTGGGTGATGTCAGATGTTGTTATAGGAGGTGAGGGGAGACACAGCATAATGTAGCTTACATAGCTGCAGTCTATCTGCCTTTTATCACCCATGAAGCAGACGATGTTACTTCAATTGCCCGTGACTCACAGAATCACAACATTGGATTCCCACAAGAACGTCAAGGAAGATGAAAGGCAGCCACCATAGACGTGGAGGTGCATTATGAAAAACTCTGGAGACACCCTGCACTCTATTTGATGTCTCAGACAGCTCACAGACATCTTCACACGGTGGCCTGCTCAGAGGGAGAGCCTCATGCGCTTATCACTTACCTGGACCTGGGTCTCGAGAGCCATTCACATACAAACACCAAAAACCACTCCATCAAGGGCTGTACCAATTTTGAGTATTTTGCAAGCATTTTTCTTGCTGAAGTCCTGAACTGAGCCCACATTTCTCCTTCAAAATTCCTAGTAAAGGAGAAATTTCTCGCATAGAAATCTTGAACTCCAATGGAAAAATCTCTGTGGGAAGGCAAATCTTAATAAACTATTTACTCACCCGACCAGATGCTTCCAGAAATCAACAGCATGCTCTGAATACTCCATGGGAATATGGTCTGCCATAGGCTTGATTTGGAGAGATCCTAGCAAGGGACAACTGGCAATTAAGATGACAATCAATATTCTCTCTTTCAAAATGCAACCACCACCCTCAAGATTCTGAGTAAGCTGTAAGAATCACCTTCTAGAGGGGACCACAGGAACTAGGGATGATGTTTGGGTATCAGTAAAGGAAAAGGCAGCAAAGAAGAGAAAGAAATTTCAAGAGAGAAGAGTAAATGGCATTTACCCCAAAACTGGAATTGCAACAGAGCTAAAGTGTTCAAAATACAGGACTTTTTGGATTTTAAGATCTGGCCTTATTTTCCTTTGATCTACAAGATTTCTCCTGCATCCACACAAATATCCCTGAACAAGACCCTGGAGTTGATTCTAAACAGATGCCAGAGGCTTTATAGATTACCACGAGTGCTCAGGTTCTCTGTTTCATGCCTCACTCAAAACAATACACATATTTG
>NW_010184649.1:15899-21499 GCF_000695765.1 Mesitornis unicolor | reverse complement strand
AGGAAGCTGGGAGGAAATAAATAAATAAATAAAATAGCAAATCGCTCAAAATAAACCCAGGCAGCAGCTGGACTTTTCTTTGTGGCCATCCCAGCTTCGACACTGCTTTTCTCATGAACACCGTCAAGATCACCTCCTAAAATGGCACATAGGAATAATTTCTTTTTGCATGAGCAAATGCCAAATTATCTCGATGGCTGGCAGTATTCAGCACATAACCACACTAATTCATTAAAAATTACAAGGTCAGCTCCAAGCACCTCTTGAGTTGCTATTCTCATGCAAATGTTTGTGTATGTAAATGCAAGAAAAACAATAACAAGAACTATACTGAAAAGTTTTTTAAAAAAAAAGTCACTGCAAGTAGAGGAGCTCTCCCAGTAGACAGCGGATTTTTTTTAAGCACTTCTGACTATTATTGCAAAGGCAGGAAGACAAATTAGAAAGATGAGAAGGTAGCAAAACACAAGGTCAGCAATAATGTGACTCCAAGGTATTATTGAATTCAGTCAAGGTTAATCTGAGAAGCCAAGTTTTTACCTTGGTGCCTTCACCAGGTGCCTAAAAATGATGTAAAGATCCAGCCCAAGAAACATTAGATTCTCTCATTTCTGCCTCACAAAGAAGTATTTGCAAGACCCTGGTTAATTAAACCAATAAACCACAAGTGAAAACTTGGCCTCAGGCCACATTTTTACTAGCATGTTGTGCAGGGGTGTTGCATTAACAGCTGTTATCCTATAGCAGGGGGGTGGGGGAGACAAAAGCGGGGAGCAGAGGAGAAGGAGCAGGAGCAGAAAGAACAAGACGAACCAGCTGATTTTCAATTAACAGTTGAAATAAAAATGAAGTGCTTTTAGCGCTCGGCCTTCAAAGTGCCAATACTCTTAAATAACACAGATACCTGGCCGTTCTATAGCCCTATTAAATCAACTTCATTTGTTTTAAGCAAAGCCGAGTGGTACTTATTCAACAAGCACTTCTTCAAGCATGACTCAACATGCAGCGAGGAATCCTTTCAGGGCAGAGAAAAATGTCTCAGAGGGATGCTGGGAGAAGAAATTTCTCTTTGGACTAGAAATCACTCACCACAGCAGCTTCTGGCCAGGCAAGGAGGATTTGGAGATGGTTTAGATCATCTGCTGCTGCTCAGGCTGGGGCACATCTCACTTTGTCCCATGAAGGTATGTTGATGTCCCCAGATGTTAAGCAGCTGGTAAAGGGGTGAGGTTAGGATCGCAGGTTCCTGGAGGGAGAAGCAGACATCTCAAAAGTTGGCCTCAGTCAGAACATCCTAAACATTCTCCTCGGTTACCCCCTTCTCCCTAACAGCACCTGAAACCTTCCTACCACCTTGGTTTTAAGCGAAATGATCAATATGCACCAGAAGCAACATCCACAGGATACAGGGTGGTGTGCATCTGTCCCAAATTGTGAAGCAAGCTGAGGAAGGGGTAGGACCAACAGACTTGGTGCATAGGGAGCCACCAAGCTGTCGCCTCACTTGCCTGGGAGTCCTAGCCTTTCCTTGGAAAAAACCAAGGATTTTGCTTACCAAATTGGTTCAAGGAGGGGCATGCATGCTACATCCATGCTATTCACCACAAAATCCTTCCCAGTATTCTTGCAGTCCTTGGCTACCCAGACCATCACCCTGTCCCACCTAGGAGCACATCACAGGTCACTTCTCATTTACTCTGGTTATTTAGGGCTGAGTGAAGCTCTCAGAGCTTCTTCACCACATTTTACGTGCTCAGGGCTTCAAGTTTCATTAGTGGTTCCTCTCACCTCTTTTGCTTTAGTATCTGTGTGCTGATCTCTTTGATCCATTTACTGTAAGACCCACTTCCTCCAATCCCCAACCCCTCATCTTTGATACAACACACAACCAATTCTTCATTGAAGCCTCTTTCCTTCTATCAAAGAGCTCTCCAGCAACAGCTTTGTGTTACAGCCAGATCCATTAAAAGGCCCCTTCATACATTTAGCCTGAAACACTTTTCCAATCAGTCGCCAGTTCTCCATGTACAAGTAACTCTTGTCCACACGTGACCAAGGCTCTCGTGCGCTCAGAACAAAGCCTCTCAGCGCAGTCAGGGTGGTGTTTATGAGCCAATGTGCATTAACCTTTCCTCTTGGAAACCTAAATGCAGAGTACGACAGTTATCCTAAAGGTCTAATAACCAGTCAAGAGCATGAGGCGCTAAGCCTCGCAGAGCATTGAATTGCCTTCCTGGGATGGTTTGATGAGGGACGTAATCACAGGAGAAGTATTTTGAACAAGTGCATCTTCATCTCTCTTAAAAGTACCAATAATCAGTAGCTAATTCCCTCTGTCCTGTTAGAGGTTGTTTGACTTCTTGAGAAATTAATACCTGTCCTTAAGGTTAGGCTGATACAAGCACCACTGATTTTTCAATGGCTTAACTTCAGGGCTGCTAGAACAGCAAAATTATCATCATTTAAAAGTACCATTAATTAGAGCAGAAGTTTCATTATTTAAAGTAAAAAAAAAAAGCAAAAATATTTGTTTTGATACACACAGAAGTACATCTCACTTCACATTCAGATACCAACGTTTTGGAAAGCAGCCCGAACTCTCCGGTACTATCAATCTAGTCCAAAACATGGATTAAACTGAAGATGTGGGGAAGGAGCAGCACCACGCTGGGAACACAAATACTTTACTTCTCACCTGCCCCTGTGCATCTAATTTTAAATCCCTCTTCTACGCCTTGCCTGCAGGGCACTCTGCAACACAGCATTCAGATCCTTGGTTTAAAGCATTCGTTGCCCAACACTACGCAGTCTTCTCCCTAACACAGAATCACAGAATCCCAGAACGTGAGGGATTGGAAGGGACCTCAAAAGATCATCCAGTCCAATCCCCCTGCCGGAGCAGGAACACCCAGATGAGGTTACACAGGAAGGCGTCCAGGCGGGTTTTGAATGTCTGCAGAGAAGGAGACTCCACAACCTCTCTGGGCAGCCTGGGCCAGTGCTCTGTCACCCTCACTGAGAAGAAGTTTCTTCTCCAATTTCAGTGGAACCTCCTGTGTTCCAGTTTGTGTCCGTTACCCCTTGTCCTATCATTGTTTGTCACCGAGAAGAGCCTGGCTCCATCCTCGTGACACTCACCCTTTAAATATTTCTAAACATGAATGAGGTCTCCCCTCAGTCTCCTCTTCTGCAAACTAAAGAGCCCCAGCTCCCTCAGCCACTCCTCATAAGGGAGATGCTCCACTCCCTCCATCATCTTTGTAGCCCTACACTGGACTCTCTCCAGCAGTTCCCTGTCCTTCTTGAACTGAGGGGCCCAGAACTGGACACAATATTCCAGATGCGGTCTCACCAGGGCAGAGTAGAGGGGGAGGAGAACCTCTCTCGACCTACTAACCACAGTAACAATACACCCATGCTTCAGGAAAAGAAAAGAAAACCAAAACAAAAAACAAATCGACGGGTGAAGGCATCAAATGCACAAGAGCACTCCACTTCTCAACCCACAGCAGCCCAAACGGTAGGACAGTGCCGAAACAGCCACCTCACTCACCACCACCCACTTTCCATTTCAGCAATGAGCTCCAAACCGCAAAGACCAAGGTCGTGCAAAAGCACCCCCTCTGCTCCCCCCGCCACAAGTCCTCACAGCACCACAGCAGACTGGGCACACACACAAAGCCCCGAGAGGCAAATGCCTCCCACGCTCGCCTGGCCTTGGGCTGACTGCACCCGCGGGGTCAGGAAGGGGGTGCCTCGGCCCCTCCACCCTGCGATTATTATTCGAGGTTTCGAAAGCAGGAGGGATGGGGGAAGCTTGAAAATGTCACAGGCTTCTTGCGGACGTGACACAGGCTGGCTTGTGGGCAAATTAACACAACCAGGAGAATTCGCACAGGCTCATCAGGGTAATGAAATGTGATATCCACTGGAGAAAGCAGGGGCAGGGACACACTCCACTTTGCTGTAGCAGCGATGCCCTTTAGACAAAAGACTCCCTGGTGAAATGCAAAACAACTCTAGGATGGAGTGTATTCAAACAGGATCCAAGGACAGCAAAGCCATAACCACGTAAATAGATCCCTTCTGCTTATTTCTGTGCTGCACGGGGACATGCCAATGTGTATTTGGGGAGGAGATGCTTAAAAAACACTACCATTTTTTTCCCACTGCCTGCTCTCTAACAGTCCTGTTGTTCAGGGTGCAGATAAAAAGGTCTTGCCTCAAAAGCCTCGCTGACTACGTCTACAGACCACGATCATCAGCCACAGATTCTTTAAGAGTGACTTACAGCAACTGCTGCGCCATGCAGAGAGGCAAATTAACCTGGCAAAAACTCTTCTCACCCACACTCCTCTTTTCTCCCGCAGATCAACCCAAATCTGCCAGCACTCCATTCCTATGAAGACAGACAAATTCTAGCTTTTAACAAACTCTCCTGTTCAGGACTGCTGGCTGTTAGTATGGTCTGTGTCATCTCGAGACCATGCAAGGAAATCTTCCTTGCTAATGCATGGGTGACCCATCCAGCACCTGGCATGTCCTGACCATGAGTGCCAGTCCCACCTCTTCAGAAATGCTTTTTGGCAGTCCTTAGCTTTCATCCCTTTGCACATCCTCCTGACATCTCCCAGCTCATGGGACTCTCTCCAGACTTGCAGATGAAGACTTACCTGTTGACCTGTTACGGTCTCTCTGCAAATCAACTTTATTTCAGAGCCCTCTGCCTTGTACGTACCTCCCCATCTTCTGTCTTCACATAAATCAGTTTAATTTTTGCAGAAGTGGGGCTCCCAGAGAGCTCTTCTCAGAGGAACTTCAAGGAGGTCCTAGGAAAAGTTTTCCAAAATATTAAATGTTCTTGTACTAACATCATTTGAGCATTATACATAAATTATTAAGCGTACATATGCAGTAGGAGAACACCCATTACCCCATCGATAACCTACCTGAGAGGTCCTCTATTTGAGTCTGATGTAGCTCTGAGTAAAAGGGAGACACCAGTCCTAGAGAAAGGAAAAAACAGAGATCACAGCTTTAACTTTACTTTTCACACCTTCCCTCACAGAGGAAATGCTGCATTAAGATGTTGGGTGAAGCATAACACATCCCACACTCCCCATCTCAGTTTGAAATGTGTAGCCCTTCACTACAGACTTCCAAATTGCTGTGCTTGGGCAGGTCAAAATAAGGCGATTCATTTGTTAAATCATTTCTTTGGCACTGTTTGGACTTGAATTCAATTTAATGAGTACATATCCAAAAACGCCAACGCTTGTCTCTCCAAGACTGTGCTGACGTGACCCCATGACACCGGCTTTCTCTGACACGGTTGGACTCAAAACCACCTCCTGGACCTTGATACCAGCAACTTACAGACATTAGTTTCTCCATGCAGTTTGTTTCAGATTTTTTTAAGGACTTTTAAAAGGCTGTTGGAAAAATGTTGACTTTGCAAACAAAGTTTCTACGCGGAGCAATTTATCCGATAAGTGGCATCTTAATTTGGATATGTGTTTTAAGAATGCTTCTTCAGGCAGCGAGCAGCTAAGCTTTGGGAAGTTACATAAATCAGTACATTTACATTTCTATGCGCTAAC
>NW_010184649.1:0-15868 GCF_000695765.1 Mesitornis unicolor | reverse complement strand
TTTCCCTTCCAGTTAGCATTTCTGCGTGTCACGGGTGCTGCTCCCTCTCCCCACCTTTTCCACTGTCTTCAGGATATGACCACAGAAATTGTCATATTGAATTACACTGATAGCTCATCTAATTTAATGCCCTCTCTACAATAATACCCCACACCAGCTGCTACAGGGGAACGTTTAACACGCCTTATAATTGACAATGATGGAACAGCACCACCACGAGGGACATATTTCCTCTGCATTAGGGGACCCCTTGCTTTCCTTAAGCATTTTGTCATGTATATTTTTATTCTAGCTCACATACCTGTGAATTTTATACTTTGAGAAAATCTACTATGTTAGGGTTTTTTTGTGGGGGTTGGGGGAGGACTCAGCAGTAACTTCTGGCAAGGAGTTTTACCAGTTAGCGTGCAACATATTGACTGCTGTATTGCCACTCAGTTGCAAGTGGCCATCTCCTAAATTTCCTAGAAAAGGATACGTGAGGGCATGGGCTGACTAGCCAGAGTCATTCAGCAACTTGCATATCTCAGCCACATTCTTTCTCTTCTTCTGCGAACGGAAACAGTCCCGGGAACTAATGTCACCTCAGAAAGGACAGCTTTAAAAAACCATGCCGCTCACCATAGCAGGGAAGCCTTCCCTTGTCTCTAATCACTGTCAGAACACATCTTCCAAAACCTTCTGTTGGCGCTGGATCGCCCTTCCTGCCCACTGGAGGGTTCCAGGCAATGCGCCAGCTCCCACAGATACTCCCATGAATGGCTTCAAGACCTCTCTTCACCCCGCGGCAAGAAAAGGACAAGTCAGACCAGATTCAGCCCAGCTGGAAGTCGTCCTCCTGCGGGGGAGATGCACACCAGGCACACATACAGCCCCGTGACTTAGATGAATAAAAGACACGGCTAATTGGATGTTGCAATGCTCCCAAGGCAAGGAGGGGACACGGACAGGGTTGGGTTGGCTTGCAGAGTTCAGCTTTCTTCCTCGACAGGGAAATTTGCAGCATAATTAAAATGAAATGTTGGTGTCTGTGTTGCACATTGAAATATTGATGGAGGGAGATATAAAGCATTTTACGAATGCGTGCTTCCCATTTCATGATTTACTGCCCCCACACACCGTTTTTACAGAACCTACTCGGGAAGAAAGGGGGAGAGATGAAAGAGCAATAGTGGTTTTATAGCTGCAGAAAAAGGGAATGGAATTGGACAAAGTTAAGTACAATGTATTGAAAGATAGTCTTTCACTCTGAACTTTAAATACAGCAGGAGCTCCCTCACTCCTGGAAAGGGTCCATTGAAGTCCACGGAGATTTCTTCTCTTTCCTTCTGTCACACCACATAATGCTGGGAAGGGGATACACTGCTTTTAACTGTGGTTAGGAAGAGGTCAAGCCCCTATTTATAACAAGGCTTAGAGTAAAGTACTCACAGCCGAGTGAGAAGACACACAGACAAGACTCTCCATCGCCTGCATCTACCTGCCACTGTGTTTTTATTACTCAGTCCCACCAGGTGCAGTTTGGCCAGATGGAAGTCTGACTCCATCCTTATCTCAATAAAGGGGAAGAGGAAATATTCAGAGAGTTCTTTAAATGACCTAATTACAACACAGACAAAGACAGAGGTATTTGCTATTTGCTGTAGCAAAGGCAGCAGCTAACTCTGCCTGAAATTTATATGCCCACAGGAATGAGTGGTAAATTTGTCTCAAGGATTTAGCCAAAGATGAGACCTCAGCATGCATCAAACCTTGGGCAAAAGGAAAGCAGAGCAGCAGGGTACTGACATAGCAATCAGCTCCAGAGAGGGTGAAGGAAATCTTGCTGGGATCCAGGAGGACAGTTTGACAGTTTCACTTCACTCAGTCACTACCGTTTTCCTTTTTGCTCTGCCAAATCAATTAATGAACTGTAGAATGCAGTCATGAGTTGGAGAAAACATTATTAGCCCTGGTAAGGGGCAGGCAGGCAGCCAACCCACAACCCAGCCACTTGCACTGCCCACCAAAAGCCCTCTCCTGCCATTCCCCAACCTTGGCTTCTCCTTTTATTCCCTCCTGTTCCCCTGCTCTGCTCCTTTAACCAGGTTAAAGCAAGAGAAAGGAGCTGCTGGCCCCATATTTGGGCCAGAAAGGGCTGTACAAGGTAAGCCCCCGTTAGCAGCGTGCATCCCTTGTTTTGGCACTAGACTCACAAGCAACTTTCTCTTTCCTTTCCCTCAAACCCAATGTGCAGACAGGGTTCAACACTTGCCAGCGGTTTTCCCAGAGAGTGGTCGAAACACTTGTTCCAAAAATGAAGTTTGTTTCATCAGACTTCAATTTCACATTTCCTACCTACATTTCTTCCAATTTTCATTCGCTTTTGTAAGCCCAAAAACTTGGCTTTCTCAGCCAACCTAAAAATAGTAAATTTTGACCGTATCTTTGAATTCAAGCATTTGCAGGTACAGTTTTGAGCCCCCCAAGCTACATATACTGTGAAAAAAATACATTTCATTTTAAGGCTTGGGTCTGTTTTAACATAGAGAGATCAGATTTATAAAACAGGGCAATGTTTTTGCAAGATTAATTTTCATATTCCATGTTTCGTTTACAAGTAATTCACTCACTGCAATGCAACAAAACACTTCTTGAAGTCCCTCGATTTACTATTTACTCGACAGAAAGTATCTGCAAGAGGTCTGTAGAAAATTAAATCTATGCATACATTGAGGAAAACAGTAGATGATAGATGCCACTTAATGAAATTTTATGTCACCAATAGCTGTTGGTGGATATGTGATTTAAGGGTTGCATTAAGTATCTGAAGCTTTAACTAATCACTGTATAAATAACTTACAGTGGTGGCTTCAGGCAAATGACTGATAGAAGGCTCCTCAGCAGATACAGACACGTATCATCAGAGGCAGCTCCAGGTTCTCCAGGAAGAGGGGAAAAAAATAATCCCAGTAACACTATTGGAAAAAAACACAGAGAAAACCAGAAAAGCCCAAGCAGTGCCTATGCACAGCGCCTGGGAGGGGCAAGCTGGAAGAATAATGCAAGAGTGAGTGAGGCCCAAACAGGTCTGTGAGCTGCAGTGTGATTACCCACTGCACGATCCCTCCCTGGGCCACCCGTGGGACGTGCTATTGATGCCACAAAAGGTCAAAGGAGCACACAGACATTTCCTTGTGCTCAAAATACACCTTTTTGGTGCTCTGCCTCACAAGACTTGCAGAAGTCTCTGGGAGCTCTCACTTTTAGTCTATGAAACATCCTGAGCCCACAGAACACCCTCACATGATTTATTTGAGCAACTCGCCCCATAAGCACCACAGCTAAGTACAACCCATCTCCTCTTGGTTTGATGAGCCTCCTGCAAAGTCCACTTGGCATTTCTACAGTTCTTACTGAAAACAGATGGGGTAGGCGCACCCTGTCCCACGGACCATCACCATTTGGGATGGCCAAACAGGTCTTTGGGCAGCACAGAGTACACCACCTCACGGTGTACAATGACTAATGGCAGTAGTAAAGCTGCTCAGCCAGCTCAGTTCTTCAAAGCTCGGCCTTTATTTCTTTTTTCTCCCCATCCAACAGGAAAGGACGTTCTTTAGGAGAAAGAGAAGTTAATAGGGGCCAAACCCACCACCCCCATGACCTTCATGGATTGGAGGACCACATCGTATAATCCAAGAGCAGGGGACAAACTTCAGCATATTGGGAGGCCTCTTGGAGTCCTATTAGTACCTTACTCTAAATCATGTTAATCTGGCAAACAGAGGAATTGCTTCAGGGCAGATTCAACCGGCAGGAAGGAAGTTACATGACTTCCCAACATGACCAAATATTTGCCATGTTACAGCAGCATTCAGGAAATTACCTCAGAGGTGAGCAAGGACGGCGATGTCCTCTCATTCTGGAGAGCAAAGTTGAGTGTGCAGTGGTGGCTTCTCATCGCTTCCAGGAAAACACCAGATGTTTGGTGAGGTCAGAAAACACTTCCAAAAAGTGTAACTCCTCCTTCCTGTTTTTGAGGTTGTGCATACAATTTTGGCCAATTTAGGGTTACCTGTGTGCAGAGGCAGCTACACCACTGGCCAAGTTAATTTTTAGCATGGAAGATGGTAATTCAGACATCAATAAGAATTGATCTTCACTTTCTTTCCTTCATGACCTGAGAGATATCCTCCGATCACTTACAAAATGGGAATAATCATAGGTTATTTATCTACCTGTACAGAGGATCCTGTTCACTTCCTCCCCCCTCCCCACCAAGGATAATCACTTAGGATAAGAAGGAGGGGAGCTGAAGCTACTGCTCATCTTCTCCTTTAACCAACACACAACAAGGGGCTGGGAAGGGGAGAAAGAAAAATATCAGCAAGGTCAGTTTTCATTGGGACTAGGCAAGAAAAAGCCCTTTGACTGTCATTTTTGGCTCCCGTTCCTGATGTTGAAATGCAAGAGCTAATGAAGATAGATGGGTTCATCCATGCTGTTGGGGTCTGGATACTAATGAAAATTATTTAATGGTCAAGAACTGTCACAGGGTGCATTGATTAATTAGCAGAGCTAGGAGGAGAGTGACTCTACCGGCACGTCAGCTACTAATAATAGAGCTCTGATCGGTCGGGGAGCACATCCAAAAGGAAGATGAGGCAATTGTAGGTTCCTAGCTCACCTTCACTGTAGGCAACAAAGGCAAAAACACTTCCAGAAGGCTGGTTTGCATCTCCCACCTCCTGCTAGGAAGGGATGTGTCCAGGATGAGCTGCTACAGAGCCAGGTGTCCTCAGGGAGAAACAGTGCCCTGGGAAGAGAGTTGGCTCCTCTCTTCCTACCCAAGAGCATGGATGCAGACTGGCGGTGGGGAAGGTCAGCAGATGGGGGCTCTGTTTCTCAAAGGATCTGCTGGTTTAAGCACTGCTTTTCCCTTTCTGCAAGGAGACCTTGCAACTCTTTCAGACCTGCCCAAGAGACCTCAGCACAGCCTCCCTATACAGCTGGGGATACAAACTTCCACTGAGAACTGGGTCTTTAACAGCTCTGAGGTCTTGATTTTTCCTTGCTTTAGTTTCCTACCTGTACAAATAAAACCTCTCCCCCACTCATTTCAAGCATAAGGTACTCGGAACATGAAATCTCTCTCCCTGTGTGTCTACAGGGCCTGGGGAAAAAAAATAACAAGAAGCTTGTTCTAAGGCTGTTCGACACTACTGGAAAACAGACCAAAAAGGAATTAACAAAAGTGATGCCTGGGAGAGGAGAGCTACACTTAAGATAAGCTTCCCAGGTGTCTGGAGGAGTGCAAGGAATAATGATGAAATAGCTATATCATACAAACACACATTTGTTAGAGCACATACTGACACAGCTGGGAGACACTGACAGCTCTGCAGACTAAGACTAATTTCCAAGTACCGAAAATCATCTTGGTGGAAGGCTTAGGAGTAAAAACTATCCAGCCAATTTGACAGAGTGGTCATAATTTCGGCATCTAACATCTCAGTAATGCTCAAGCCACAAATTATCCTTCTGCATCAGCAGAAAGCAGAGGTCTTAATGCTTTTTGTTGACATAGCAAACTTGATCACCGGCTACAGCGATTTGGAAAATCAGACAGGTGCTTTTTGCACTATGCTCACTGCCAATGAAGATACAGGCACAGGGCAAAGAGAGGAAAGATCCTGGCCTATCCTCCAGCTTGCTGGAGTTTCCCCCAAGCTCTAAAATACCCCTTCTGGGACCCTGTAAGGGAAAAAAATGCAATTCTATGCTCTCAAGTGGAGCTAAACCTCCCAGCAGTGTAAATGAAAGTGAAATAAAATACAGTATATCATTTCTTCCTCTTAAACTAAACATGGAGCAGATCTCAGGTTGCCTCTCAATTTCATCAGAAGATGGTATCACAAAGATATTTAAAAACCTTCTACCCAACTCATCGCTGCTGGTTGGTTACTTTTATCAGTGAACTGTGTGCAAAACATGACCCAGAACCACAGTGACTACGGTCTGATTTTTCAGGTTCATAGCCTGTAATGCAAGTATTTTACAGCATTACTTAATGAAAGCTATGCACCACTAAGCAAAATGTGAGCATTAAGCTTCAGTCCACACCCAGACTCCAGAAGGAACAATTCAGATCCCAAATTTTACTGTGCAGACGGGGTGGGTAAGACACCTGATTTCTGACCAGATGGGCTCTCACTCCTTTCCCCTCACCCTCCCAAAAGCCATGTCTGGACACTGGAGAACTGCAGTGGCACCAGGAGGGTACCCAAAAATGCAAGTGCTTTTAACAATCACAGTCCTTCCTCCCTCCTTATGTTGAATATGATAGCAAAAGCAAGACTGCATTCCCAAACATCTACTGGGGTGAGGTACATTCAAATACTTGATGGTTTAAGACACTTGTTAGTCATCTAAGCTACTGGTTACCTGCTTAAGATCAGCCACAGACACCAGGCTTGAGTGAATCATCTTCATCTGCTCAACTGTGCATCAGAAGAGACAGCTGAGTTATCACAGAGCACATGGCCATGCAGGTCTCAAGAGCAGGCTCAAGCCTGCAGCACCACCACAATGTTTGTATTTATTTACATGCTGGGCATTCACTGTAAACTGCTGATTAATAGCTGGTTCCTGGAGAGAAACCCTCTCTTTGCTGTGTGATGCTGTTGGTAGTGCTCAGAGGGTGCTTTTTGATCCTGCTGACTGAAGTCCTCGCTGCCACTGTAGACAATATCACATCTCCTATTTGCACTGGAACTCTTGGTCTTTTTTATTAACACAACTTGCTTGATCCAGGAATAGGAGTTTGGGGAGAAAAATTCCTGTTTCATTCTCCCTCTTCTTCTACCCTTAGCCACAGGGTCTCTTCCTGTCCCAACTCCACTTCAACCAACCGTTCCTTCACCATTTAATTTCCAGGCAGCTTTTCCAAAGCCGTAGTCATGAGCAAACATCAACTCCCCATTGTGGAGGCACACTCCTGCTCCTCACCTTCCCTTTGTGTGACCAGCATCAGGACCAAGCTCTCACAAGAACCCTCTGGAGGGCTCATGGTTCAGAACAGTCTCACAAGACATCCTCCTTCCAGAAAAAGCTGGTCTCTTTCCCAGCAAAATCCTTCTTCCTAGCACCACAACGCTGACACCAACATCTTGACTCTTCATGGTGTCTCAAGCAGACAGCAGCAGCACCAGGTGAAATCCATCTTGCCACAGGACATTAGCTCTGGGATAACAACACAGGGCACCAGATACCACCAAGCAATGTCCCCCAGGAGTTCACAGCACCAAGAATTTTCCACTTCAGGTCAGAAGCAACCACCTCCTTCTTTCTCCTTCCTTCCCACCAGCTTCAACACTTCACCTTTGCAAGGTAATAAGCCCAACTTACACCAAGTAGCAATTTCCAAGACCAGTTCAGGGTACTACTCAGACAGCCTTAAACAGCAGCTCAGAAGGACGTAAGCAGAGGTGCAAGAGCTGAGGCAAACCATTACGAGCAACAGGTCCCTCCTTTTGAGCCCAAAGTCCCTCCAAGATACAGCTGCCACAGGAGGGAGTGGAGGCAGCTGGAATTAAAGGCAGCTCCATTTTGCTATAGCACATCAGCAAACTTCCAGCCCAGGCTGTGAATCAATGACTGTTTGTAGTATTTCACCTCTCTCTCCTCCTTGCAGGAACTTTTTATCCCCAGACGTTGAAGTGAACTGCTACGTTATTTAATTTGCTACCCTCAATGGGTGAGGCACAGTGGCATTTTGGTTTCTTAAGACTGCTGCATACACAGTTTTCCCATTAATTGTTATCCTGCTTCGAACAAACAGTGCAGACAGCATGGTCCAGTGGTCGCTCCCACTAATAGCAAGAACAAGCAAAGCAGATGAATTCAGTTTGTAAGAAGCAGTACAAACTCGTTAGGCTGGGGAGAATAGAGGTGGTAATACAAATAAGAGAGTAACCTCATCAAAAGAGTATGTTTAATGCTAACAAGGAAAAAAAATCAGCACTGCACCTGACATGAATTTCATACATGAGCTTCTACTATCACATTTTGCACAAAAAAACCTGCAAAACTTGCCAATGTATCTCCAGCAGCTCCCCCGACACCACGCTCCGTGCCTGGATATTCCCCCTGTGCTTCCAGCAATGTGATACACTTCACACAGCTCACCTACCACCCTTCTGGGAAGGCTGGAGATGAAGCTGAGCACTCGCTGAGTGCCCGAACAGACTCCCACAGACAATCTGCGAGGGACAAGCACATCCAGCACCCAGCGGGGGACCACTTATCACCGAGAAAAAAAATCACTCGCTCTGCTCTCAGCCCAGATCTGAGGAAAAAAATACTATGAAACATCTCCCAGAGGCAACTCTGGGAGATAAAATTCACAACTCCACTGCAGAGAAAAGCTCCTGGAGTTGGCCACTGTGCCCTCTTCCAGCCTCACCACATGCCATGGCCCACAAGGTACCTGTCTCTGCCTCCAGGGAAAGCACTGCCTGTGATTCTTCTCCTCCACTCACCCATCATCATCATCTCCTATACCTTACAGCCACTCTTGCTTTCTAAAGCAACCACACGTGTTAAATATCTTACTAATCTCTGGGCAACTGTTTTCAACTCATTTGGGTTTGAAGACTGCCCAATAGAAGGTCTGTGTCAACAAACCTTGCCTTTTTATCCATACCCAAAGCTCGTCTCCTGCCCAATTTCAGGGCAACTTACTGCAAGACTGGCAATTGGAAAGTTAGAAATAAAACCCAAGGACTTCCAGGACTTGAAAACAGCATTGGTAACAAAAGACCTTTTGCAATCTGGCTGGGGAGACATCCTCAGCGCTTACGTATCTACCCCGGGGTGGCACCAATGCTCTGGTCACCAAAGGATCCAGAGGTGCTTCTCCTGAGGAACAAATTTGGTCATGAAGGTCCAGCTGAAGAGCCACTTTGCCGAGCGCAGTCACGCTTTAGCAGAGCTGAAAAAGTCAGCAGTCACTGCTGGTTTTCGGGATCAGACGGCTCTCTGAGAGCTTTAGTCCCTGTGCCCTCCTGCCAGGGGCTGCCGTTTCAGAGCTCTCCCGTTTCCCAGCATTTTCCTGACCCCTAGTGACAAGACGTGGCTGTACAGCAGCCGCTTTACACGCAGCGCCCAACTCTCCCTGCATCAACAAGGAGCAAAACTCACTCGTTAAGATGGGGGAAAAGGCTTCTAGATCCGTCAAGACACTCACCCTCCACAACCCCGGCAAAATTTGCCAGAAAATCCAACCTGTTTAGCAAAGAAACTCAAGTTTGGACAGAGACCGCATCTGGAATATTGCGTCCAGTTCTGGGCCCCTCAGTTCAAGAAGGACAGGGAACTGCTGGAGAGAGTCCAGCGTAGGGCTACAAAGATGATCAAGGGAGTGGAGCATCTCCCTTCTGAGGAGCGGCTGAGGGAGCTGGGGCTCTTTAGTTTGCAGAAGAGGAGACTGAGGGGAGACCTCATTCATGGTTATAAATATTTAAAGGGTGAGTGTCACGAGGATGGAGCCAGGCTCTTCTCAGTGGCAAACAATGAGAAGACAAGGGGTAACGGACACAAACTGGAACACAGGAGGTTCCACTGAAATTGGAGAAGAAACTTCTTCTCAGTGAGGGTGACAGAGCCCTGGCCCAGGCTGCCCAGAGAGGTTGTGGAGTCTCCTTCTCTGCAGACATTCAAAACCCGCCTGGACGCCTTCCTGTGTAACCTCATCTGGGTGTTCCTGCTCCGGCAGGGGGATTGGACTGGATGAGCTTTGGAGGGCCCTTCCAATCCCTAACGTTCTGTGATTCTGTGATTCTGTGAAAGCCAGGAAACAAGCTGAATACAGGCAGTTTCCCTCACACCAGGCTGCAGCTGCGCCCAGGGAAGCCAGGTTATGTGACTAATCCATCACCAGACAGGACAAAGCAAAGGGTGGGGAGAAGGCAGTTTTGATGTATTACCTTCCTCCAGGGCAAATGCAACCTGTTGCAGGGAACGAAGCGACCTTGGCAGGGTAACAAACTGCAGGATCTCACCACCATCCACCGCGGACCATGCAGCAAACTCCTGGGGACCAGGAGGACAAGACATGTGACACATTAGCTGCCAGGGCCCACAGCCCTTGTTTTTGTCACACTGCTTGGTTTCAAGGACACAGAGTCAAAGCAGGATTATTCTGGCGCAACTTTTGCATTTTCAAATCTAATTTATGCCAGGCTTCTCCGTGCATCACCTAGCAATGGGTTGTCTCTTCCAGCACCACTTTCATGCAGGAGAAGGCATCCATGGCAACCTGTGCTCAGGCACTTTGGACTCAGGTTTGCATCATCCTCCTGCTCTGGGAAACATCCCTCCAATGCAACATTTCTTCATTCCTAGATGCTATGCTATTCCACCATCTTGCACACAGTTGTCTCCCACTTTGGTATCCAGGTTTTCTACACGTTACAAGTGGTTATGCCACTTTTATTACCTTTTTTTTTTCAAATCTAGCCTTCCTCCAGGGGTACGCACACAATGGCAGACATCAAGGCCCTTTACCTAACGCATCGTGTGAGCAGCCCAGAGAAGCCTTGATTTGTACCAGCCTTCGTTTTTGTTCTGAGGCCAACTCCCAGACCTCACTGACTGATAAAATGACACTACAAGGGGAAGTCCCGCACAAGAATAATTAACGATTCATCTCTATTTATTGGGCCCTTTTGTCAACTTAAACTTGTCACAACTGCCATAAATCCCCTCCAGCACTAAACAAACTCTTTAATTAACTCTATTGTGCCAAAAGAACCCAATGCTTCAGATACAAGCAGAGCAGTCAATGATGAAAGAGTTTGGCCTCCCCTGGTTTAAAACACCCTTTGGGGGCTGAGGTTCACCAGGGGATTGTGACCCTGTCCCAGCTACTTGCTCGAATGCCATTAGCATGGATGCAGACTCTGAAAACACACTCGCAGTGAATTCCAGAGGCAGTGCAGCTGGTTGATCGTTTCCCTGCTGACTAAACAATTGTTGCCCCCTGACCACAACACATGAGTTTCAGTCTCATCACAGGAGCAACCTCAAAGCCGTAAGTACATGGTCAATTCAGTACCCACCAGGCAAATATGTGTTCCCCCATCAGGGTTACTAACAGTCCTGTCCTGGGTCTCTCCATTCAGGGCAGAGGTGAAGCATAGCAAGCCCTTCTCCCTCCCACACAGTGGGAAGAGGGAACGGTAGATGGTGCCAGACCTGAAGAGTCAAGCGCATCAGTTAAAGGTGAAGCAAAGTTACAACACACCCAGGGATTTTCTAAAGGCCTTCTCTAAGGAGCAGGGCTATCCTGACACAGGATCCAGTTCAGACCTTGTCTTCAGCTGCAGCCAGAAGCGCACCTGGGAAATGCAAGAACAGAGCGAGCACAAATGAAGCTTCTCCTTTTACTGCCTTCAGCTACTTTCAGCCCAGGAGATCTTCAGATGACGTATGCTTTCTGTTTAGTAACCCCCACTGGTCCCTCCTGGACATGACAGACAAACCTCTCCCATGCAGTGCTGGAGGACACCTACCCATCTTCCGAAGTACAGTATAAAACAAACACTACCCCTGTAACTGCACCTTGTTTGGGGTAAAGACTCCTTCTGCCAGTGCCATCAGCAAACATCCTGCTGCTGAGCCAGTGGCTCTGCTAACAGCCCGTTTAACACAAACTTGCATTGCAGCAAACAAGGTGGCAGAAGCCACTGCTAGCTTTGCTGGTTAATCCCATTTGTCTCGTGAGAGGGCCCAGGATGCAAAAATCAGAGTGAATTTACCATGACTTCAACCAAGTTAATGCTAACCCCACGGGTCCCAAGGGACACCTGGAAAAGCATCCCTGCAGGAAGATGACATTGAGCCTATTTTAATACTGTTAAGTAAGGAGCCAGAACAGACTATAAGAAAAGGAAAGGAAAAAAAAAGAAGAAGAAGAGGAAAATAAAACAAAATCCACACAGAGGAAGAAAAAAAACCCAACACCCTAACAACATTTGTTGCTGTGATGGAGAATTTAGGCTCCTGCAGGGAGCTTCCCTCCCCTGCGAGCAGCAGCAAGGATCACACTCTCCACGTCTCTTATGTGATTGCAGGCAGTCACACGCTGCAGGCAGCGCTCTCATAGAAGAGAGCTGGTGTCTCTCCTCTCTTCAAAGGGACCATCGAAATGATTCAGGGGCCATGAAATGAGAAAGGGGGAAATTCAAAAAGCAAATCTCTCAACCAAAGCAGTTTTCAAACCTACTGACAAAATAAAAACCATAGTAGATGAGTGAGATGAGAGCTCCCTCCAAATATGCAGAAGCCCCTGTGGGTATGTAACAGTACGTGCACGTGTGGGCTTAGCTGTCATTGACCTCACCAAAAGAAGTACAGCTTTAAATGAAACAAAAGGGAGGAAAAAAGAGCAAAAAATCTGTTCCCAGTAAGCAGGCACGCCCCTTGCACAGGGCTGCAAACTGCTCTGAGCAAACACCTTGCCCAACATCCCTCAGTTAATCATTAAAAGCAAAACTAAAAGGTCCCCTCTCAAAAAGAAAAGCTAAAGCTGTGCAGAGGAGGAGCTTCATGCACTTCGAGGTTCAGGACTCAGAGTCAGCCAAAGGATCCCTCCAGCCATGATTTCACACTGTAGACCAAGAAAAATCACAACTGGCACTTTTCAGCAAAAGCACATCCCTCTGAGAGAGATCTTTCCCATGTAAGGTTGGCCTTCCCCTAAGGCTTGATTTATAACCTTGGAGAGAAAATGCCATTGCAAAGGAGCTGGGTACTCAGCAGACCCAGTATAATTAATCTTTTTCCTCCTGATGTTCTCCAGCCACAGAAATTCCCATCCCTAATGAGGCGAGGTGTCCATCAGTTGCTCTGTACTGGCAGCACCTGTATTGACAAGCTAAATAGGATTGGCTCCCAGCTGTGCTGGAAAAACATCCAACCAAGGGAAAGCAGAGTAGCATGAGAGATCCGGTATTTGCTTCCTCCCTCATCTCCAAATCAATGGGGAGGCGAACAGAGGCGCTGCCACCTAGCCAAGGTGCCATTGAGGCCCTGACAAGGCACCATCGAAACTGTCACGGCCTTTTCTTGAGAAAACTGAAGTTGAGATTCCCTGAGCACAGCTGTTGTCTGCAGCACCCACACCTCCACCTGCAACTTCAGGACATTAGTCCTTCCTTCACCTCCTGCTTATGCCACTATTTACAGGGGCACTTCTGCTGGGCTGTGTTGGTGAAATCGCCAGTCCTGCAATTCAGACTTATGCCGAGAAAATATTCTGCTGGCCTTTTCTAACCTTTCAAACAATCCCACCTCCTGATTTCATTGCTGGACACCATGCAGCAACCCTTTTCTTCTCAGCCAAAACAAAGCTTCCAGCTTCAGATCTGCACACAGGTTTTTTTTCTCAGGTGCTGTGTTGCTCTCCAAGTATTTTCTCCCCGGACAGACACTCAGGGTCTCCCAGGTCACTAAAGCTGCTCATTTTTCCTTCTTATTACCCTCGCAAGCAAATCTATAAAGGGCAAAAAAAAAGGAAAGGAAGAATTCACATCCCTGCTGGAGAAACAAATCGTCTCTGTGGCACCCACAAACCCTAACAGTAGAAAATAAAAGAGTACATACAAGGGATGTATGTCACACTTTATTCAAAAATTTCCAGAATCAGTTGTTTTAAGGGTGAAGAAAGCCATGAGGGTACACTGGGATGCTGACTTTCTGCCTACCGCGTACATCCACATGGTACAAAATTGTTGTCAGCATTGGAAAATTGCCTATCGCGTGAGTGGATTTAGCAGACGATGAGCTACAGGACACGGGCTCAAATCTGGCAGGCCTGGAGAGTGAAAACACATCGGGGAGCAGCACGCAGCATCCATGCAGACACGGTTCCCTCGGCAACGGGAGGAAACACCTTAAAAACTCTCAGTTGTGCAGCACACCCCCCCCTATTACCCCAGCTCTTGGTCCATGTGCTGAGATACGATCCAGTCTGTCCCCAGACACCGCAGCCCACAGCTCATTATTATCACTGTACAGTGCTGGAAAGGCTGGAAGGCAGACGTAGATGCCAGGATGACTGTCACATTCATCACATGTGTTGCTGGCAGCATTCAGCGGTAAAGGCTTTAACCGCCCTTCTCCATCCCGTTCTGCCCTTTGCTTGTGCAACAGGTTAAAAAAAAGATGCTACAGGAGCGGGGTGGGTGGTTCAGGGGAGGACGCAGCGCCGTTTCGGCGCGCAGGAGTTCAAAGAGACCCTGTTTTACCATTCCCCAAGCCCCACGGGGTCCCCCAGGCAGGTGACGGGCAGCGGTGGGAAAGGCGCTCGCCGTGGGTGGACCCGGCCGCTTCGCCACGCCTCCCGCCGCTCCGGACGAGCCGCAGCTCCACCGGGCCACGGTAACGGCGTTCAGCACCCAGCCTGCAACCGGGGACGGAGGTCACGGAGAGCCGCGGGCGATGGTAAGTCGCTGCTGGGAAAAATCCGGCTGTGGCTTTGCAGGCAAAGGACAGGGCAGGAAGGGTTCAGCGGCAGGGCGCGGCCCGGCAGGAGGCGAGGGAGAAAGGAGCAGAGCTCTGCGCTGTGGTTAATAAGTAACGCGGGGAGCTCCACCGGCTGCGGCTGAATTACCAAAGACAGCGCTCTCCCGGCTCGGTGCCTCTGCGACGGGGAGGGAAAGGGTCCGGCAGGAAAGCTGCGCTGCCAGTGCGACCCTCTCTCCCATCGTGTGTGGCAAGTAGGACCCCCACGTGTGCTATGTCTGCGTGGTCCCTGCAACCCACCGCGGCCGGCTGGAAATCGGCTTTTTCACAGCAGCAGAGGGGACAGGAGCAAAAGACCGTGGGCCTCATGGCATAACTCACCCCAGCCCTGCCCGCAGGTCCTGCTCATGCTGTCCCCTTTACCTTCTCCTAGGACAGGTCTTAAAAGGGAAGATGTTAGTTTGTGCAGAGAGGGTTCTTTCATCTCCAGAGAGCCCAAAGCTCTCCCAGTTTCCCACGCTGTTCCTTTCCTTTGGTTGCACAATGCATCTACTTTGTTTCCTGCTGGCAAGAAACAAAAAAATAAATTAAAAAATCTCAATGCCTTGGCAGTTGAGAGCCAGCAAAAGAAGACAAAATAATTAAATTTCCCTAATGAGAAAAGTGTGTTTGAAGGGAGTAAGTGCACATGAAAGCATTAACATGCTATACTGACAAAAACAGCAGACTGGCCAATGTGCTGTGGTGGAGAAGGAGGGAAAGGGAAGGGGGCGGGTTGGAGGGCATGGAGGGTGCTCCAGGCACAGGGTCTGCCACCACAAGACACAGCCTTTGTGTGGTCCCTTGGCCAAACCCCAGCCTGGCCATGCCTCCCGCTGGTGCTGGGCTCTCAGAGAGGAGCTAGGCCTATACTCCCATGTCGTTGGGACACAGAAAAGGGTTCAGAGAACAATTAAGCTGTTTCCCCTCCAAGCAGCCTGGTTTCTTGCTCTGGCTGAGAGAAGCTGGCTCAGCACACACCGCCCTGTGTCCATACCCCTCTGCTCCAGGTAAGCAACAGCTTCACAGCTCTCTTCAGCCCCTGGTCTCAAAACCTGGCACAGCCTCATCCCCACTCCCAGGGCAGCTCCCCCCCACCACCACCCTGGGTGCCCCCCTGCAGAACTGGCCTCCATCCCCACATTATCCTGTTGCTAAGCTACCTGCACCCGGCTTATCGCACCATCAGCACAGAAGTGCAACGGCTGAGGGTTTATTGCACTGAGCCGTGTTTACTCACTACCTTCCCTCCAAACCCAGAGCTCAGGAAGGGATGGGGTTGATGTTAGTGGTGACAGGGGGAGGTGGGGTGGGAGGGAGG